>NC_063350.1:34060003-34088846 GCF_021869965.1 Rhincodon typus
CCATTTGTGTTTGTTCAATACGCATTAAGCTGGTAGACATTCAACTGTATGTTTGTATCAGATGCAGTACACCCTACTCACCCGCCGCCATCACTAGGCCTATCCAAAGTGGCTGCTCTTTGCCATCATAATGATGCAATATTAAAATTGGTAACCTGACTTTCTGATAAAGACATGTTAGCAATTCACTCTGATCTGCTCTTTCTATCAATATGCTGCAAGTGTTTAGATTCCTTTGATCTTCTCTGGGAGTATTCAACATAGAACGCTGCTCAGTAATGAAGTTTCTTTTGATTCTGATTCTGAAGTCCACATCCCATGAATGAATAGGGGAGAAAAAAAGCCTCTATGTAAGCGCTAAAGCGCTTGAATGTAAAGAAAGCCAGCAATGAGACTTAGACTGTATTTCGATTTAGATGCATGAGATGTATCTGCCCCTGTGCACTAAGTAGCCTGGCACAGGCATTCCTGACTCCAAGGTAAAATGTTGAAGGTGAAATGGTGAGTTGGGCTGAAAGGAAGTACTGACGCTGGTGTTTTGCCGTTGTTGATTTGCGTGGAGAAGAGTCATGGAAGATGGTGTCTATGCTGAGAGACCACTCAGAAGAAACAGTTGCATGAAGTTATCAAGTTGCATTCATTCAACTGCAACCACCAGGTGCCCACTGTGATTTACCTGTTAGGTATTTACAACAATTAGTTTCTCTGAAGAGGAGGAGGGGAGAATCAGAAGTGGCATGTAAATGGTGCGAGTTGGAGTTTTAATGAGTCACAAACACATGAAAATTAGGTAATTTCTGCTCAATGGAAAGCTTCTGAAGTCGCTACTTAAGGCTTGAGGGGGAGAAGAAATTGGAAATACTTTTCTTGCCATCAAGATTCTGAGATTTCCATTCACACTACATTTTCTTATCAATGTTCACACCACTCCAGGGAGGGGAAATCTCCAGCCCAAAGGTATGTAGTTGAATATAAAGGGGCTTGGAGACTGACTAAAGTTAATCATCATCTTTATACTATTTCGTTAGAATATGTTTGTCCTTCTTTCATACCCAGTATATTTAAACATCATACATTCATAATAAAACTTTCAATGCCAAACTATCCTGTCTGTGTTGGGACTGATTTATGGATTCTGGCCTGCCTTATAAACTGCCCGAAGCATGCCAATGATGCCATTATACTGCCAGCTTGCTATGATTTATTGCATTCAATTTCACATTGAAACAAACATTTTTGTCCAGATGTTATCAAGCTCCAGTGATTTTATGCAATTTTCAATAAATTCAAATCATTTTTAAAGAACCCATTAAAATAAACCACAAGAGGATTCTTGTCGGCTTCTGTGATATCTGATGGTAAGATGGCTCCAACAGCAGAAGCTAGAGGCCAAAGCAATTCCATAAAGGAGCAAATCTTTGAAGTAAAAGGGCTAGAACTTCATTCCAAACTATTCTTAATGGAAAGACACTAAATTAATTAAATTTAATTGACCTAAAATTCAAGAATACTCTGCAAGTAAACCTATCAGTAAGGTTAATTCACACAGCAGGATTAAAGGACCCATTAGATACCATTAGTTTCAAAGGCTTAAGCCAGTCTGGAAACTAACCAGACCAGATTAGCTCACCTGCACATCTGCTAATGTGGTATACTGTACCCGCTGTTCCCGTTGCGGCCTCCTCTACATCGGGGAAACCAAGCGGAGGCTTGGGGATTGCTTTGCAGAACACCTACACTCAGTTCACACTAAACAACTGCACCTCCCAGTCGCGAACCATTTCAACTCCCCCTCCCATTCCTCAGACGACATGTCCATTCTGGGCCTCCTGCAGCGCCACACTGATGCCACCCGAAGGTTGCAGGAACAGCAACTCATATTCCGCTTGGGAACCCTGCAGCCCAATGGTATCAATGTGGCCTTCACAAGCTTCAAAATCTCCCCTCCCCCTACCGCATCCCAAAACCAGCCCAACTTGTCCCCGCCTCCCTAACCTGTCCTTCCTCCCACCTATCCCCTCCTCCCACCTCAAGCCCCATCCCCATCTCCTACCTACTAACCTCATCCCGCCCCCTTGACCTGTCCATCCTCCCTAGACTGACCTATCTCCTCCCTAACTCCCCACCTACACTCACCTTTACTGGCTCCATCCCCGCCTCTTTCACCTGTCTGTCTCCTCTCCACCTATCTTCTCCTCTATCCATCTTCTGTCTGCCTCACCCTCTCTCCCCATTTATTTCAGAACCCCCTTCCCCTCCCCCATTTCTGGTGAAGGGTCTAGGCCCGAAACGTCAGCCTTCCTGCTCCTCTGATGCTGCTTGGCCTGTGTTCATCCAGCTCTACACCTTGTTATCTCAGATTGACATAGTGCTCCAATCTAAATACCTGCTGCTTCTTTGGGCTCCAGCAGCATACTAGGTCATACAGTGCAATTTGTTCCTGCTAGGGCTGCCCAAGGCAGCAATGTTGAGGGATATACAAGACAAAGTGTGGCCTAAAAAGTCATTCACAGCAGAAGGGGTAAAGGAAGGCTGTGGAGCTCACCAGCCGCAATGGCAAGAGTGCCCTTGCCATTGTGATTTGAAATCTAACCAGCAATTGGTCAAGACATGTGGACAATAATGCCCCGAGGGCCCCACATTAAGTAAGGCCACATGTGGGTTTCTGCCTGGGTCCATTTGCCAAGTCCTGTAATGATGAAAAATGAGTAACTGGCACTGGTCTGTGAACTGAGGTGTTTTGGGTCAAGAAACTGGATAAATAGGACAGATGCATGAAGGTGTTTTGGACGTCTGTTGGGATAGATGTGGCTTTAGGCAATGGCAGCTTTGACTGAGCAGTCCTCCTCAGAATGCACTCTGCATATCCCGATGCAATCTGTCAACATTGGAAAGAAGGTTTTCAGCAACACCTCCACCATGAAAACCCTCTACTGACCCCTTCTCCTGCCTCCAACACACCCCCTCCTCCTGGACACCACCCCAAGGCCTCCTACCCTCCCTCAACCTCTTCATCTCCAACTGCCGCCGAGACATCAATCGCCTCAACCTCTCCACCCCTCTCACCCACTCCAACCTCTCCCCCGCAGTACATGCAGCCCTCCGCTCCCATCCCAACCTCACCATAAAACCCGCGGACAAGGGAGGCACAGTTGTAGTATGGCGCACTGACCTCTACATCGCTGAGGCCAGACCCAACTCTCCGACACCTCCTCCTACCGCCCCCTTGATCATGACCCCACCCCCGAGCACCAAACCATCATCTCCCAAACCATCCACAACTTCATCATCTCAGGTGACCTTCCACCCATGGCCTCCAACCTCATCGTTCCCCAACCCCGCACCGCCCGCTTCTATCTCCTTCCCAAAATCCACAAACCTGACTGCCCTGGTCGACCCATTGTCTCCGCCTGCTCCCGCCCCACTGAACTTATCTCCACCTATCTCAACTCCATTTTCTCCCCCTTGGTCCAGGAACTCCCTACCTACGTCCGTGACACCACCCACGCCCTCCACCTCCTCCAGGACTTCCAATTCCCCGGTCCCCAACATCTCATCTTTACCATGGACGTCCAGTCCCTACACACCTGCATTCCCCATACAGATGGCCTAAAGGCCCTCCGCTTCTTCCTGTCCCGCAGGCCCGACCAGTCCCCCTCCACTGACACCCTTATCCGCTTAGCCGAACTCGTCCTCACCCTCAACAACTTCTCTTTCAATTCCTCCCACTTCCTACAGACAAAGGGGTGGCCATAGGTACCCGCATGGGCCCAAGCTATGCCTGCCTCTTTGTAGGTTACGTGGAACAATCCCTCTTCCGTACCTACACTGGCCCTAAACCCCACCTCTTCCTCCGTTACATTGATGACTGTATCGGCGCCGCCTCGTGCTCCCACGAGGAGCTCGAACAGTTCATCCACTTCACCAACACTTTCCACCCCAACCTTAAGTTCACCTGGACCATCTCTAACACCTCTCTCACCTTCCTGGACCTCTCTGTCTCCATCTCGGGCAACCACCTAGAAACCGATATCCATTTCAAGCCCACCGACTCCCACAGCTACCTAGAATACACCTCCTCCCCCCCACCTTCCTGCAAAAATGCCATCCCCTATTCCCAATTCCTTTGCCTCCGCCTCATTTGCTCCCAGGATGAGGCATTCCACTCCCGTACATCTCAGATGTCCTTGTTTTTCAAGGACCGCAACTTCCCCCGCTCAGTGGTCGCGAACGTCTTCGACCATGTCTCCCACATTTCCCGCAAGTCATCCCTCACACCCCGTCCCCGCAATAACAACCAAGAAAGAATCCCCTCGTCCTCACGTACCACCCCACCAACCTCTGGATCCAACGCCTCATCCTTTGACACTTCCGCCATCTACAATCCGACCCCACCACCAAAGACATTTTTCCCTCCCCACACTTATCTGCTTTCTGGAGGGACCACTCTCTCCGTGACTCCCTTGTCCGCTCCACACTCCCCTCCAGCCCCACCACACCCGGCACTTTTCCCTGCAACCGCAGGACGTGCTACACCTGCCCCCACACCTCCCCCCCTCACCCCCATCCCACGCCCCAAGAAGACTTTCCAGATCAAGCAGATGTTCACCTGCACATCTGCTAATGTGGTATACTGCATCCGCTGTACCCGTTGTGGCCTCCTCTACATTGGGGAAACCAAGCGGAGGCTTGGGGATTGCTTTGCAGAACACCTACACTCAGTTCACACTAAACAACTGCACCTCCCAGTCGCGAACCATTTCAACTCCCCCTCCCATTCCTCAGACGACATGTCCATTCTGGGCCTCCTGCAGTGCCACAACGCTGCCACCCGAAGGTTGCAGGAACAGCAACTCATATTCCGCTTGGGATCCCTGCAGCCCAATGGTATCAATGTGGATTTCACAAGCTTCAGACTCTCCCCTCCCCCTACCACATCCCAAAACCAGCCCAGCTCATCCCCGACTCCCTAACCTGTTCTTCCTCTCACCTATCCCCTCCTCCCACCTCAAGCCCCACCCCCATTTCCTACCTACCATCCCGCCCCCTTGACCTATCCGTCCTCCCTGGACTGACCAATCTCCTCCCTACCTCCCCACCTACACTCACCTTTATTGGCTCCATCCCCGCCTCTTTGACCTGTCTGTTTCCTCTCCACCTATCTTCTCCTCTATCCATCTTTTATCCGCCTCCCCCTCTCTCCCTATTTATTTCAGAACCCCCTTCCCCTCCTCCATTTCTGAAGAAGGGTCTAGACCCGAAACGTCAGCCTTCCTGCTCCTATGATGCTGCTTGGCCTGCTGTGTTCATCCAGCTCTACACCTTGTTATCTCAGATTTTCCAGCATCTGCAGTTCCTAATATCTTGGCAACTGACATTTTCCAGGTTATCTCTCAATAGCCTGTGGTGAATTGATGGGTGAACTACCATCAATGAAAGAACTGAAAAAGACATAAACGCATGAAAACTAACACAGTTTGTGGTTCTGACAGTATTCCAGCTGCAGGCTTCAGAACCGTTGGGATTAAGTTCTCACAAAAAGTCTGTGCATTAATGTTACAGATTTGCGAAGATGATGAACCAAGATCCCCCCATCACTATTCCAACTCACTCAACCACACGTCTCAACTGTAGAATGCAGCAATTGTAACCATCTTCAAAAATAGAGATGACATTGTGCCATGGAAACTATTGAGCTATTTCTCTTGTGTCCTTTGCAAGGAATACATCAACACAAATTCTTCAAGCCACTTATTTCCTATGGCTGAGAAAATCCTTCCAAAGAGGCAACTTGCTTTAATTGAGTGAAACCCTGATATGGTCTTTGTTGTAAAGAAATTCATGAAAAATATCAAGAACTAAACCAGGAATGGCTTCAGTACCTTGACTTACCTGACTGAAACTTTTAAATAAAAGCAAAATAATGTGGAAGCTGAAAATCTAAAATAAAAACAGAAAGTGCTGGAAACTCAGCAGGTCTCACAGTACCTGTGGAAAGAGAAACAGAGTTAATGTTTCAAATTCACTATGAGTACCTATGTGGGTTCCAGTTATGCCTATCTGTTTGAGGTGTGTGGAGTAGTTCTTGCTTCAGTCATCATCGCACTCCTGTACTGCAGTTAGACGTGGGCAAAATATAAGAAATATACATAAGAGCACTAAAAACATATCATCAACAAATGCCTCAACTGCAACCTTCAGATTTAATGGGAGGACAGTTGAACAATACAAGTGTCCTTCTTGAAGTCATCTACACAAGCACTCATGCAAAATTCCTGAAAAGTCAAATATGATGGACTGGACACAGTGTCCAGGTAGCCAAACAGCCACGTTCTATTTTCTCAACTCTCAGTTGGCCCACATTCCAGAGAAGGTCGAAGAAATGTTTTGAAGGCACTCAGAAGCTCTCCTTGAAGCGCACTGGAGTTGACATCAATGACTGGGAACAGCTTGAAACCTGTTGTTCAGAATGGCATCATGCACCATCAGGCTTTGATGACACAGCGTGTTGGTAAAGAAGAAAATGAAATAAGTGCTGCACTCTTTATTCCTGCCTCCTTGTGGAAAACCGGCTCTCAAGAATCTGTCAATTGATAATCTTCCTGTTCAGTCCATATTCAGTGAACATGAAACTCATGTTCACCCGAGAAGACATCATCCTTGAATTAAGCGACACCGATGACAAGGGCACGGTGTTGGCTTGGCCCCAATGTGGGGAGTTGTTGTCATGTAATATGCTTTGTAGCATTGGAACTTTCTTCAAATAAATACAACAATACTGAAGGAAAAAACCGAAAGAACTGTGGATGGATTGCTTGGAAATTTGGCAGAGGTGGGTTCAATTGAGGTGCTTATTTAAAGAGAAACAAAAACAGAAGTTGCTGGAAAAAAAACTCAGCAGACCCGAAACATTAACGCTGCTTTCTCTCCACAGACGCTGCCAGGCTTGCTGAGTTTTTCCAGCAATTTCTGTTTGTTTTTGACAATGACACTGAATTAAATCTGTCCTAAAAAATGTGGTACATTACAACTTTGGGGAGATGTAGAGAGGCACGATATCATTAGGGGCGGTGAAGGGGGAAGAATAAATGTTCAGAGAATGAATTAAGATTGATAATTCACATGCAAGCAACAAAACTGCTCTTCAATCAAGGAATTTTGCGGTGTGAAGAATGGGAAAAAGAAAGAAGAATAACGTCTATCACTAAAAATCATAACAGGTTTCTATTTTTAGATGAACCCTTTTTCAGCTTATAATTGCTCACCAGCCTACAGCAAGTAATTGGAAGCCCTTTCCATTACACAAATCAGATTCTTTTATATTCTGAAACAAAAGACAAAACTTTCCTGTTTAGTACATTCAGTGCTTTCAAAAAGTATTCAAAAGCCCATTTTCACACTTTTAGAAGTATATAATTGACTACAATTAGGTATTATAAGCGCTCCCATAAAAGAGGTAATGGATTCATTTTCAGACTGATTGTGCACATAAATTGCCACCAAGGGGCCAGTTAATGTTCACTTTCAAGTCTGTTTTTAAAGTTGATTTTATTTTAATGTTGGTGAGGGGAAAAAAAATAATGTAACATCAAAGCAAAGTTGTCATGTGGGTCAGATTACAGACACAGCAGCGGCAATGGCTTTGTGACTTATGTTCAAAGTTACCATGGATTTCACTTTCCAAGCCACTGAAAATTGCTTTGCACAAGTGACCTAAAAATTGTCTTTTTCCGCCAAAATTTTCCTCCCCTCTTCTCATGAAGGTATTGATTCCTTCCTGTATGGTAGCATAAATAGACAGAGAAACAGTTAACACTTTCAGGTCTGTGACCTTTCATCGAACCCGATACATTGAGCTGGATTTCATCATGGAGAGTCAGTGGTGACCCTATTGTAGCCTTTCCTGGTTACACTATGCAATTAAAAGCAATTACAATTTACAGGGGTAGTAGGAACTGCAGATGCTGGAGAATCCGAGACAACAAGGTGCAGGGCTGGATGAACACAGCAGGCCAAGCAGCATCATAGGAGCAGAGAGGCTGACGTTTCGGGCCTAGATCCTTCTCCTTTTCTGTTCATCCAGCCCTGCACCTTGTTGTCTACAATTTACAGGGGAAACTCTTTTCATGTAAAGGGCTGTTGATCTTTGGAATCCCTTCCTCAGGAGGGGTGCCAATGCCCCATTATTGAAAATATTTAAGGGTGAGTTAAGGAGATTTCTGGTGTCTCAAGGGACAAATGAGGTGGGTGAGAAAATAGGGTGGTGTCCGAAGCTCAGCCATGATTGCACCGAAAGCACAATGGGTCATATGGTCAATTCCTGTTCCTGTCTATTGCGTTCATGCCTGAACTGGACATCACAGAATCACAGAATCAAAACCAAAGAATCAAAGTCGTTTGATTTTGACTTGATTTATTATTGTCACATGTACCTCAGCACAGTGAAAAGTTTTGTTTTGCATGCAGTACAGGCAGATCCTAACATACAAAGATCATAGGGTGATTGAACGGTGTGAGGAATACAAAGTTGCAGCTGCAAAGAAGTTTCACAAAAAGCATGATCGACATTAGATTTGAAATTTGAGAGGTCCATTCAGAAGTCTAATAACAGCAGGGAAGAAGCTGCCATAGGGTTAGGATTCACAGAGGAATCGCAGGAGTGTTATAATGCTCAATGAA
Source organism: Rhincodon typus (assembly GCF_021869965.1). Classification (NCBI taxonomy): domain Eukaryota; kingdom Metazoa; phylum Chordata; class Chondrichthyes; order Orectolobiformes; family Rhincodontidae; genus Rhincodon; species Rhincodon typus. Next base: position 34,068,683 of record NC_063350.1, read on the forward strand.
ACCATTCAGCCTGTTGTGCTAGTTCTCTGAGTCATTTAACTTGGGGCCAATTACCTGCCTTTTCCGTGTAACCCTGCACATTGTGTTTTTTTTATTTGAATAAGCACCTCAGTTGAACCCACCTCTGCCAAATTTCCAAGCAATCCATTCTATTTTCCAGTACTAGATCGGTTGCCTTGTATGCCATTGGGTTTGAAGTGTTCCTCAAAATATTTTTAAGTTTGATGGATGCCACCTCTGCAACCAGCTCTGTTCTTGCCCCATTGACAGCCACTTTCTGTCAGTTGAATATTCTTACTTTGGAATGACCAGTGTTATTTTCTACTGTCTTCCTAAGCCTTATGATACAATGATCACTGCACCGTAAATGTCCCCCCTCCATCACTTGATCTACTTGGCTCACTTTATTCATAAGAACCAGACAGGAATCTGACAAGGAAAGATACAGTCGACAAGAAGTGAGAACAGAGTCATACAGCATGGAAACAGACCCTTCAGTCCAACCAGCCCATGCTGACCATAATCCCAAACTAAACTAGTCCCACCTGCCTGCATTTGACCGATATCCCTCCAAATATTTCTTCTTCATGTACTTATCCAAATGTCTTTTAAACGTTGCAACTGTATCCACATCCACCACTTCCTCTTGAAGCTCATTCCACACATGAACGACTCTGTATAAAAAAAGTTACCCTCTCATGTCTTTTTTAAATCTTTCTCCTCTCACCTTAAAAAAATGGTCCCCAGTTTCCCACCATAGGGAAAAGACACCTACCATTCACCTTCTCCTTGCCCCTCATGATTTTAAAAATCTCTATAAGGTCACCCTTCAACCTCCTATGCTCCAGTGTTAAAAGTCCCAATCTACCCAGCCTTTCCCTATAACTCAAACCTTCTATTCCCAGCAACATCCTGGTAAATCTTTTCAGAACTCTCTCCAGTTTGATAACATCCAAGGTGACCATGTCTGAGGAGTAGGGACAAGCAAGGCAGTAGAGGAGTGGATATCAATGACATCAGCATTTGCATGGATAAAAATCCAAGTTGTTCAGCAATGCTGCCAAAACGCATGTAAAGAAAGGAAAAAAACAGAAAATCAAGGGTAGCGCTCAACATAGAACTAGTGGAAATGTAATGGCGATGGTGAAAGAAGCCATTGCTGCAGACAGTCTGACTCCAATCCAATAGTGAAGCCAGTGCAAAAGGGCCATTATTCATAATAAAGTAACTAAAAGGCACTTTTGGCTAAGAATATCAGAAACTTTTATTTTGTAGATTTATGTTTAAAATTACTTCTAATCTGCTAGGTGTAGATTTTATTTTTAAATATATAACCACCATAGAACAATTTTCCATTCTTCAGTTTGTAGTCAACAAATTTCTCTTCCTCCAAGAGCGCATTCTAATGATTAATGCCCTTGTAGTTGTAAAGTAACATAATGCATTCCCCTTAAGCACAACTTATTTTTCCACTTTGTCGTACATACAACCTGAAAGTGCTCATTCAGCTGTTCCTGCCCATCTGTCACTGAGTCTGTATTACTGTCCTGCAAGTGATCTATTAAGGATGTCAACTGTAAAATGATCACAGTGCAAGTGATGTAGTATAAGGGCCTACTTGGCTTTGATATTTCCCAACATTTTCTAAAACAGTTAAATAGCAAGTCGTTAGTTCTGTTGAAAGCAGTTGCATAATAGCAGCAAGACCAACAAAATTTGTAATCTTAATGGTCAGGTTGGAAGCACCTGGGCAGTCTTGCCTCATAATCCTAAATATTTAGGAATCTATTCCATATGTTATACAAAAGGATCCAAGGCACAATTTCAAAGAAAAGTCCCCAGGAGGGAAGAGGATGATCATGGCAGGACTATCCCCACTGTCTTGACCATTATTTTTCCATTAGTTAAAAGACTGATGATCCAGTCATAATCACATTGCTGTTTGTGGGTGGTTGCTAAGCATGAGTAAGTTGCCAAATTTCCTACATTACAACAGTGACTAAAGTACTTATTAAGCACTTTGAGATATCCAATAACTGTGAAAAGTGATTTGTAAATGTAAGTCTTTACTTCTTCATTTAAAATACAGTACAAGTTAGTTATCTAAAAATAATAATGGAAAATTGTTGGAACTGCATCTGTGGAAAGAGCAAGTGTTAACTTTTCAGGATGATGTCTCTTCATCAGAAATGGAAAGGGTAGAGATTGACAGGTGACCCAAGGTACAAGGACAGGGAAGAAAAGCAAGGGATATCGAACAAAAGTCTTTGATACAGTGGAAGACATGAGAGACAGAATCGGGAAATATTTAAAGTGAGAGTTTTAACTCACTAAAAATCCATCCACTTGTACACAGATAAAATGGGACTGCCAAGCACTCTAGCCTTCTATCTTAGCACAGATCGTTTCTGTTGATCTTCCCTTGGTGCTGTTCCCCAATTTCTATTCGTTGCCTTTGTGCTTGTTTAAAGCTTGATAAATCACTAACTTTCCCAGTTCTCTTTTTTTGTTTTAATGCAATAAGGCAGCTACTTTGGGAAAACAACGACACTCAAAAGTCGTGACTTCAGTGTAAACGTGGCTGGCTCACTTCTGTTACAGCAGTTTGTAAATTTATTCACGTATACCCTGTCTTTTTCAAAGGCAGTGGAAGAGTAGGTGGGCTAAGCCCAAGGCTCATCCGATCCTGTCGGCTTTCTTTCTCTTTCTCACTTTATCTTGTTTCTCTTTAGCTCTTTTCATTTTCTTTTAAGCCTGGCCAGTGGCGGTGAAGGAGGCGGTGTCTGGTGGCAGCAGCAGCAACACCAAGACAAGACAGACATGGCCCCACCCCAGCACAGGGTCCCCCAGCAAGCAAGGAGCAGGTCCTGGACTGATTCTCCCTGCCTAGACTCGCAGGCTAGGCCGAGGTTCCAGCTCCATGGCAAGGCCACATCACCTGAAGGACGTGAGGTGGCGTTCTCGGCAAGGTGTCACCGGGTGGCCTGGTGACTCAGCGGTTAGCACTGCTGCCTCACAGCGCCAGGGACCCGGGTTCGATTCCACCCTCGGGTGACTGTCTGTGTGGAGTTTGCACATTCTGCCTGTGTCTGCGTGGGTTTGCTCCGGGTGCTCTGGTTTCCTCCCACAGTCCAAACATGTGCAGGCTATGTGGACTGGCCATGCTAAATTGCCCATAGTGTTCAGGGATGTGTAGATTAAGTAGCTTATAGGAGGATGGGTCTGGGTGGGATACTGAGAGAGGCTGAAGGGCCTGTTTCCACACTGTAGGGAGTCTAAGTCTAAGTCTCGGGATGTAGTTGGTCTTGTTCTGGCGTGGAGGTCTCGTCCCCATGTGAAGGTCTTCTTTGTATTTGGTCTCCAGGTATTCTAAAAGCCTGGCAGGTGGTCTCGCACAAGAGTGATGGTCTCAGGCCAGCATAGTGGTCTTCTTTGGCGGAGGCTTCCCACCCAGCATTTCAGCAGCCCAGCGTGGTGGTCATTTCCCAGAATTGCGGTCTCGTTCCAGCTGCAACTTCAAGGTTTTCCATCGTTTCTTAACCTGCTTTACCCAAGCCCAGGAGCCGTTAACTGAATTGCAATGAACTTTGTCTTAATTTTACATTGTTCTTATTATTAAGTAAGACTTCTGTCATTGATGTAGGTGCCTTGTTGGGGGCGACTTATAAAACTTTTCACTGTATTTTTCATGTCAAAGTACACGTGACAATAAATTTCAATTTTATTCTATTCCCGATGACTGAAGAAGATACTGAATGAACAAGAAACTACTACTAACGTAAAACAGACCTGTCATTGTTTATACTGCCGTTAGTAGTTTTACTGCCTCTGGAGAGATGAAATCACCTCTTCACTGGGAACCTCAGGTCCTACAGAGGGACGACAGTTTTATGTCATTTACAGGCACTGTTGCCCAGTGATGCTTTCAACAGCAATGTCATACACTATCTGAAACATTATAAAAACAGAAGCTGTAGCCAGAAGTATGACACACACAGCTCCGGTAGATGCCAAATAATGAGATGTTTAACTAACCTTTCAATGAACAAATTACCAGATTAGTGGTTGCAAAGGTGATAATGGTTCATTAATTCAGTCAAGTGTTCATTGTCTATTGTTTGTGCTCCAAACACACAAACAAAACTGAGCCTCATTATACAGAATAAATGCCTCAGAAATGAACTGGACATTTTGTTTTGAAATAAGAATAAAACATGTAGGCATATCCATTTCATTGATTAGGAGCAAACCACTGTAAATGCTGGAATCTGTGCTGAAAATCGGCCCTGCTCTTATGAAGGGTCATCTAGACTCGAAACGTTAGCTTGCTTTCTCTCCGTGGATGATGCCTGACCCACTATGATCTCCGGCATTTTTTGTTTTCTTCAATGCATTTTACTGTAGTAGCTTTAAGAATTATCGTTCAGAAAATGGAACAGAATATGTTTTCTCCTATTTTGAATACTTTATATTTTTAAAAAGATGCTCCACCTGTACTTTAAAGTGAGAATATAGCTCTTAAAGCACATGACCACTCTTGTTCGCTGCAGCCAAAAAGCAGACAGGCTGCTGTGTTATATCAGCATCAATCATAAAATAAGACATTTAGAATTCAATTAACTCCTGGAATGCACAACGGGTCTTTTTGAAGGAGTCAGAATTCAAAGTTTTTGTGAGAACAGCAGACCGCAAGTACACCACAGGAAATTTCGACTAATTAACCTCTCTGCCTGCTGAAATTATCATAGCAGCCATTTTGCTTTGCTTATGATATGACAGGCTGAGAGTCACCATTTCTAGCAAAAAACACCTGTGTGGGTGTTTCAGGGCTGCAGGCCCGAGTGGAGCAGGGATGGCCAGCAGACTGGAGGCTGGAGCGGAGCGGAGACAGTTGTTGGATGGGGGACCGGTGCAGCCAGTCAAACCCCCTGCATTGATCTACTGCAGGCCCTTTATAGAAAGGCTGTAATGTTTACCTTTTTAATTTTAGCTCTTATTTTTCTAAGTTATATTAAGTCAGAAGTCACATGACACCAGCTTACGGTCAACAGGTTTATCTGCTATCACAAGCTTTTTGGAACTCTGCTCCTTCATCAGGTGAAGTGGAGGGATGCACATAGGCACAGAATATATAGGCGCAAAGATAATAGCAAGATAATTCCAGTAACAGAGTGTCAACAGATAAATACAAATAGTGCGAGTGGAATGTTGACAGGCTGAATGACAAATCTTTGCAGGTGATCAAAAGTGTCAACAGCTGAATAGCAAGTGAAGGGATGATCCATGAACTGATTAATTAAGCTAAAGAGATAATTACAAAAAATCAAAAATAAGATGGTGCTAGAGATAAACCAAATAGCTGGAATAACATGATAGATATCAGATTTGCACAACGAGGGTCTAACCAAAGTAACAAGCCATCCAAACCTGTACAAACTAATTAAGGTAGAGAGATAATAATAAGTTGTCAAGGTGATGGTGCCAAAACAGAAAAGTAAGGAAGATTTTACAAACACAGAACGGTATGGCGGGGCTACATGTCGTGCTATATGTAACCAAAGTGTTAACTCTGATTTCTCTCCACAGATGCCGCTAGACCTGCTGAGCTTTTCCAGCAATTGCTATTTTTGTTTCTGATTTACAGCATCCACAGTCCTTTCAGCTTTTATTTGAATCAACTTCCGAAGTTGAGGGTTGCGAGTCTATGAAAATCTCTTCCACAGAGAGCCGTGGGGGCTAGGCCTTTGAAAATATTTGAGATTTTTGTTTGACAGAGGGATTAAGGACAATGGAGAACAGGTAGGAAAATGGAGTTCAGGCCAAAATCAGATCAGCCATTATTTTATCAAATAGCAAAGCAGACTTGAGGGACTGAGCAGCCTAACCATGCTCCTAGTTCTTACGATTTTATTATGATTATTAAGAGCCGGATGCACCACCCATCATCTGATTTGTACTCATTCTAGCTCATCTTTTGAGTAAAAGGAGGTTCAATAGTGGGGGCAGCACATGCAGATGTTGAGAATCAGAGTCACACATGACACAAGGGGGAGTGGGTGAAAGGTGCCAATTTGAATTGTATTCAGGGAGCAAAGACTGCCAGCATGATCAGAGGGTTGGTAGATGAAGATTGCTATCTATGTCACTCTCCCTACTCTGTCAGCAATTTTAAAACAATTTAACAATCTGGTTGAGAGTATCAATTTATAACCACAATAACCTGCAATTTCTGCACAATAACAGGAATCCTGAGTTTTTTTGTCACAATCTTTTAATATATGGCTTAGAAAAACCATAGTTCTGTACCCAACACATTTATAAATGAAAACCAAAAGGTGGAAATACTTAGAAGGCCTGCAGAATCTGTGGGGAGAAAAACTCTGCTATCGTTACAAGTCAATGACATTGCCAGTGACCTTTGGGGCTTAAATAGCCCACAGAAACTTGGAGTCATGGTGTAATACAGCATGCAAACAGACCCTTTGGTCCAACTCATCTGTGCTGTCTAGACATCCCAATCTGACCTAGCCTCATTTGCCAGCATTTGGCCCATATTTCTCTAGACCCTTCCTATTCATATACCCACCCAGACGCCTTTTAGATGTTGTAATTGTACCCACTCCTCTTGCAGCTCGATCCACACATGTACTATTCTCTGCATGAAAAAGTTACCCTTCAAGTCCTTTTTAAATCTTCCTCCTCTCACCTCAAACCTAAGCCCTTTAGTTGTGGACTCTCCCACCCTAGGAAAATAACCTTGGCTATTCACCCTATCAATGCTCCTCATGATTTTATAAACCTTTATAAAGTCACCCTTCAGCCTCTGACACCCCAAGGGAAAAAAAGTCTCAGCCTATTCAGCCTCTCCCTATAACTCAAACCCTCCAGTCCCAGCAACATTCTTGTAAATCTTTTCTGCACCCTCTCAAGTTTAATAACATCCTTCCCATAGAAAAGTGAGCAATATTCTAAAAGTGGCCTCACCAGTGTCCTGTACGACCACAACATGACGTCCCAACTTCTATACTCAATGTTCTGACCAATAAAGGTAAGCGTGCCAAACGCCTTCTTCACCACCCTGTCTACCTGCGACTCAATTTCAACGAACAATGCGCCTGCACCCTTAGGTCTTTTTGTTCAGCTTTAACTAAAGGTAAACAGATACCCTATTAAAAGGTTAATTTATCTCCTCATGCACAAGGCAAATCGTATTTTAAAACAGAAAACCATTTTCGAAAAGACTTGAAGTATTTGATGGTGTTTGCAATTATATGGCATTATGTACATGGAAACCTGGATAATAACAGCTTCTCTTAACAAAGGCACACCTTCACTTGCAGAACACTTTGGCCGGTTTGCAAATAGAATAACATGCAATAGCTGACCACAAGGGTTTGAGCTATAGGGAGAGGTTGAATATGCTGGGGATATTTTGCCTGGAGCGTCAAAGGCTGAAGGGTGACATTATGGAGGTTTATAAAATCATGAGGGGCAAGGTCTTTTTCCTGGGGTGGGGGAGTGCAGAACTAGAGAGCTTAGGTTTAGGGTGAGCGGGTAAGAAGTAAAAGAGATATTTTTTCACAGAGAGGGTGGTGAGCATATGGGATGAGCTGTAAGAGGAAGTGGTGGAGCCTAGTACAATTTCAACATTTAAAAGGCATCTGGGTGGGTACGTGAATAGGAAGGGTTTAGAGGGACCATGGGCCAAATGCTGGCAAATGGGACTATTTAGGATACCTGGTCAGCGTGGACAAGTTGGACCGAAGGGTCTGTTTCCATGCTGTACAGCTCCATCACTCTAAGACAACAGCATATACATTCAAAGACAAAATGACTCTACAATTTAAAACAAAAGTAAGCAATTAAAGAACAAAATTCAAGTGAAAGGTATTGTTTCAAGTTAGTTCAGTCTCTTTGCTTTGACTTTCCATCTGCCTGATTCTGGGACCAGATACCTTGATTTGTGAGTAGGGCACAAAGGCATGACATGTAAATCAAAACAGGAAAAAAGTTTCAAAAAACACATTTAGTTTTTGGTTGCTCCCCCTCAAAATGAACCTCCTCTCTTCTCATCTTACAACATGGACACACTGCGTATAATTATTTTAATATATGACAGACATAGGGCATACAACAGTATTGGACCTTGGCAGTTTTCATGCTTCATACAAATCTTCTTCCAACGTTTTCAGTAGGACATTCTATTCCTTTCTCTCTCTCTTATGTATTTATCTAGCTTCCTTATCTAGATTTTCTTCACGTCCTTATGGTAGTACAACTTGTTCAGGGCAAGGACAAGAAAGTGAGACTAGTGCAGATCAGCGCAGCTTGTATGACAGGGCAGGCTTGATGGACCAAAGATGATCCTAAGAACTCTCCAAGCGAATAAGATACACTTGAATTTTATTCACTACTTGACATTTGAATATTTGAATTATTTAGGACATGAAATTGAGTTTATTTCCCACCATGCCCCCAGAAACAAAGCTGAAATGCATCTTCCCACCTCCTCATACTACCCCTCAGCTCTGAATTTGAAAACTTGCTACAGCATAAACTGCCCTGGGAAATCATCTGCACTTTTTCTTAAAAAAGCACACTCTCCCACCCGCTCCACACCCCTTCCACCCGTACCATACCCGCCCTCTCGGTGTTGACTGTTCCCATTGCATGACAAGTCCCCGTGCTGCCCAAAGATGTCAGTATCAAGTCAAAGCATCAAACAAAACCTGTTTTTATATTACGAAAAGCCAGTCTCTGTAAAGTACACGTGCAAACAACACAACAAAAAAAAACCTACCTCCAAGCCCACCAAGAATTTACAATCTCTCTTGCTCACCACATTTCACGCCTGCTGAGAACTAATTGCTTTGTGAGGACTTTTGAGGAATCAAGCATTTTCAGTTCTTCCAAGCAGAGAAATTTTGGTTACTCCCTTGGAGTGCTGTGCATAGGTCTGTAACCTTAAAGCCCAGCAAATTCCTCACTATTAGTATAAAACCGGGCACACTCCTGATTCAATGAGGTTTACAGGAGACATGCTAGTAGCAGCACTAAAATGATCAGGTGACAACTTAGTGAAACTACAGTGGAAGCAGTAATGTGTAGTCAGAGCAAAGTGATCCCACAATATCAGATTAAAGCTATGAAGCCCTCCTGCATCGCAAATGGTGATGAGCAATTCAACAAGTAAACAGGGAACAAAGATCCCACCTATTCAGTGACGGTGGAGCTCAGCACCTATGTACCAAAACAATTCAGAATCATTTGAAATGACCTTCAGCAAGATATTTGAAATGAATGATGCATCTCAGCCTCCTTCTGAGTTCTTCAGCATTATATAAACTATTCTTCAACCAATTCAACTCACTGCATATGATATCAAGAAATGGCTGAGTACCCTGGATCCAGCTAAGGCTGTGGCTGCTAACAATATCCCAACTACAGTGCTGAAAATGTGTACTGCAAATTAGTCTTACCTATAGGCCAAGTTAGTCCAGCAAAACCAAAACACTGGCAAACTAACAACATGGAAAATTGCCCAGATATGCCCCCTGTATAAAGAATAGTTCAAATATAATCTTGACAATTACTGCCCTATAGCTTATTCTCAATCATCAGCAAATGATTGAAGGGATCACTGGCGGTGCTATCAATTAGCACTTAATCACCACTTTTGGTTCAACAAAGAACAGTCAGTTCCAGTCTTCATTACAGCATTTATCTACATGTTGACAAAAAATGTTGTAATTCTGGAGGTGAAAGTAACTGCCCTAGACATTAAAGCAATATTTGTCGGAATGTGGCATGGAGGAGCTAAAAAAAAACATGTGTTCAATGGGAATCAGAAATAAAATTCTACACTGGCTGGATTCATTTCTAGCCCATTAAAAAGCTGACTGTGATTTCTGGAGACGAACCATCTGACATACGATACATTGGACGATTCCTTAGGATGGTATCCTAAGCGCATAAATCTTCAACTCCTCGATCAGTGGACTCCCTTCCATCATAAAGTCAAGTATTGGGATATTCACAGATGATTATTTAGTTCTACATGTCATTCCTCAGATAATGGAGTAGTCTTTGCCCACATGCAGCAAAACATGGACAATACTGAGGCTTGGACTGATAAATGGGAAGAAATATGCCCACCACGTTGGAGATGGCCATGACCAACAAAAGAAAGTTCGGCCACCTCCACTTGACATTCAATTACCTTCCGTTTTCTGAATAGCCCACCAGGATGTGGGGGTCACCATTGAATTAGAAACTTGTGGTTACAAAAGCTGGTCAGATGTTGGGAGTTTAGCAGCAAGTGACTCATGCCTCCTGACTTCCTGGAGCATTTCTATTATCTACAAGGCACATGTTAGGAGTGTGGCATAAATGATCCAAGTTGTTCAATGTGCGTAGCTCCAAAAACAGTCAGGTTTGACAACATCCCATACATCCCAAATCCCATTCATTTCCTCCATTGCCAATGTACTGTGGCAGCACTGTGTACCACCTACAAATAACTGGTCAAGGCTCCTTTAATACAATATAATAATACAATACAGCACAGGAACAGGCCCTTTGGCCCACCAAGCCTACATCGATTCCTAATCCTTGTTTAGATCTAAGGTCCATATGTGGTTTCTATCCCTCTGTTCACTTCCTATTAATGTGCCTGCTTCCACCATCTTCACTGGCAGTATGTTCCAGGCAACTACCATCCTGCAGGAAAAATTTTCCTAGCACTTCTCCTTTAAACTTTCCCCCTCTCACCTTGAACCTGTGCCTTCTTGTAGCTGACCGTTCCACCCTGGAAAAAAGCCTCTGACTACCCACCCTATCTATGCTTCCCAGAATTTTGTAGACCCTCACCAGGTTGCCCCTCAGCCTTGGTCTTTCTAGTGAAAATAATCAGAGTTTTTCCAACCTCTCCTCATAACTAAAACCTCCAGGCCAGGCAACAATCTGGTAAACCTTCTGTGCACTCTCTCCAAAGCAACCACGTCCTTCTGGGTAGTGTGGCAACCAGAACTGCACGCAATATTCCAAATGTGGCCTAACTGTAACTTATCGAGCTGTAACATAACTTGCCAACTTTTATATTTGATGCCCCAGCCGATAAAGGCTAGTGTGCTGTATGCTTTCTCGCCCACCTTATTCACCGGTGTTGCCATGTTCAAAATTTGTGAACATGTATACCCAGATCCCCTTGTATGTCAACGTTCGAATTTGATGCATCGCCTCGCATTTGTCTAGATTGAACTCCATCTGTCATTTCTATGCCTAAATCTGCAATCTATCTATATCCTGCTGTATCCTTTGATAATCCTCCTCACTATCTGCAACTCTGCCAATTTTGGTGTCATCCACCAACTTACTAATCAGACCACCTACATTCTTCTCCAGATCATTTATACATATTACCAACAACAAAGGTTCCAGCACTGATCCCTGTGGAACACAACTAGTCACAGCCCTCCATTCCAAAAAGCTCCCCTCTACCATTACTCTCTGTCTTCTATGACCAAGCCAGTTCTGTGTCCATCGAGCCAGCTCACCCCAGATCCCATCTACCTTTTGTACCAGCCTGCCATGAGGTACCTTAACAAATGCCTTAATAAAGCCCATGTAGACAACGTCCACTACCCTTCTCTCATTAATTATTCTTGTTGCCTCCTCAAAAACCTTAATCAAATTTGAGAGACTTGGCTTTACCCAAACAAACCCATGCTGCCAATCCTTTACTAGTCAATTCGCTTCCATGTGTTAATAAATCCTGTCTCTTAGTATCTTCTCTAACAGCTTCCCCACCACTGAAGTCAGGCTCACCAGCCTGTAATTACCAGGATTATCTCTATATCCCTTTTTAAACAAAGGAACAACATTGGCCCTTCTCCAAAGGCCAAAGAGTTGCAAAGATATCTGTTAAGGCCCCAGCTATTTCCTCTCTTGTCTCCCATTTGACCCTGGGAATTTGTCTACCCTAGTACATTTCAAGACACCCAAAACTTCCTCCTCCTCCTTTATGTTGACGTGCCCGAGAGAATTCACACACCTTTCCATAACCTTAATATTCCTCACATCTCTCTCCTTGGTGAATACTGATATAAAGTTCACATTAAGGATCTCATCCATTTTCTCTGGCACCACACATAACCTTTCTCCTTTATTCTTGGGTGGCCCTATATTTTCCCTAGCTACCCGCTTGCTCCTTACATATGAATAAAATACCTTGGGATTCTCCTTAATCCTGCTGGCCAAGAGGCATTTCATGGCCCCTTTAGCCTTCCTAACTACCTGTTTGAGCTCCTTCCTACTTTTCTTTTTTTCAAGAAATTCATCAATTTTAGTTGCCTAGACTTAGATATGATTCTTTTTCTATTGACCAAGCAGCTAATTTCCCCTGTTATCCAAGATTCCCAAATCCTGCCATTTCTGTCCTTTGTTTTTGCAGGAATATATCTGGCCTGCACTCTAATCAATTGGTCTTTCAAAGACTCCCACATGTCAGATGTGGATTTGCCCTCAAACTGCCGATCCCAATCCACATTCTCCAATTCTTGCCTAATTCAGTTATAGTTGACCTTCGTCCAAGGTCCACTCTTGTCCTTGTTCATAAGTATCCAAGATCTTACGGAATTATTGTCACTATTCCCAAAATGCTCCCCACTGAAACTTTGATTACTTTGCCAGGCTCATTTCCCAATACCAGGTCCAATATGGCCCCGTCCCTTGTTGGACTATCCACGTACAGTTTCAAAAAACCCTGCTGGATACACATAACAAATTGCTCCCTGGTCAAACCCCCAGCACTAAGGGAGTCCCAGTCAATATGGGTGAAGTTAAAAGCACTCACAAAAACAACACTGCTATTTTCAGATCTTTCTGGAATCTCCCTATATATCTCTTTCTCCCACTGGCTGCAGGGAGATCTGTAGTGTAACCCCAGCATTGTGATTGCTCGCTTCCTATTTCTGAGCTCTACCCATAATGCCTTGCTGCAAGATCCCTCCAGGATGTCCTCCCTCAGCACAGCTGTGATATGCTCCCTAACCAGTGATGCAACTCCCCCAACTCTTTTGCTTCCTCCTCTCTCTCATCTAAAACATTGAAACGTTAAGCTACCAATCCTGCCCCTCTTTCAACCACGTCACTGTGGTAGTAACAACATCATTATTACATGCATTAAACCGGGCTCTAAGATCATCCGTCTTACTTGTTATACTTTTTGCATTGAATCAAATACAGTACAAACCTCCAGTTCCACTGAGCACAGCAACCTCTCCATGACCGCTCTTCCTCTTAGCTATATTTGCCCTTGTATCAAGCTCTTCCCCAGTCTGTATATGTACTGACCTGCTGCTCCACTTCCCACCCCCTGCCACACTAGTTTAAAGTCTCCCAAGTAGAACTATCAAACCTCCCTGCCAAGATATATTGGTGCTCCTCCAGTTTAGGTGCAACCCGTCCTCCTTGTACAGGTTCCACCTTCTCTGGAAGACATTCCAATGATCCACATATCTGAAGCTTTCCCCCCAACTCTTTAGCCACATGTTCAATTGTACAATGTCTCTGTTTCTAGCTTCATTAGCATGTGGCATGGAGAGTAATCCTGAGATTGCTACCATAGAGGTCCTGTTTTTCTACAGCATCTTCAAAACCTGTAACTTTTCCTGTTTCTAAAAAAAAACAAGTACAGCAGGTGTCTGGGAACATCACCACTCCCCTCCTTGCTACACACCATCCGGCTTTCGAATTACAGTGCTATTTCTTCCTTTTCACTTGCTCAAAACCCTAGACCATCCGAGTGAAGAGCAATGTGGATATAGTACAACACATGAACCACAGAGCCTCAACAAGCTGGCTCACCACCATTTTCTTAAGGGCAATTCAGAATGAACATAAATGCTGGCCAAACTATTGTTAACATTTCAGGGAGCGCATGTAACAAAGTTGCACTCAAATCTAACTTTCGCGGATAAAACATTCTCAAGTTGCATAATGCCTGCGTGCAGAATATTGGATTAACGTTTCATTGATTGTGTGATTCATTCGTCTACTCAAGTCACAGCTGAAACAGCCAAGATAATTTGCAATGAAGACACATTTGTTTTGGCATGATGTGTGGCAACATGATAAGATTGGCAAACTGCAATAGCCTCAAACTGTTTACTATCATCTTGTTCTTACACAGCATTGAAAGAGATGAGCTAGAGTTTTAAATAAAAAACACAAACCAGATCATTTTGCTTGATATTTTGTTACCACTGTCACATTTTATTTAACAAATGGAGATTTTATTCCTAATTGGTCTAAAAATGGCATGCTGTGTACAAAGCAGAGCCCAGATTGCATCGTTTTAACTTGTACTAATTAGGGCGAAGAAAAACATCAAGAAGGTACTGCACAACAGTGCCCAGCATGTGGAAGCTCTTGGGAGTCCTAATTGTGACCCCTGACACCTCAACTGTGTACAAGACCAGCTGGCAATCCAGATGTTTTTTGTCAGATAAAAGTGACTGGTGCTTAGGTTAATCTTTCATTGTATTTTTGTATGCATTTTTTCCTGTTGTCTGCCTTAGGTGCGATTACGGTAACTTGAATCTCGTTTTAATTGGAAACCCAAGGCACAAGTCTCAGATTCTGGGAAGTTAAAAGCTATGGAATGCAAACATTTCACTCACATTTTGACTATTATAGAGCCCTCAGCTGTTAAAACACTCAACTGTGTTCCATGTTCTTAATTAACAACAGCTTTCTTGAGCCTTAGTTCCTCTATGAGAGGTTTCTATCAAATGCACTAGGCTATTATAAAACCTAGGGTGTTGGTTTTGGGCTTTAACAAGACAAACTGGAACGTAATTAAAATTCATGATGCCCCACACAGGGCCCATTGAAGATTGTGCTGGATATCTAACGTGGCTCCGAAATATTTTCATAAAATATTATCATCCTTGCCATGTTGCTAGGCAGTACTCTGGAGGCATCCCTTTATACAGGCTACACAACTGCCTATCTCGTGTCATGAAAATATTATTCTCCTGCTCGTTATGCTGCGATAGCTAACAATGTAAAATAACACTTACCCCGTAGAAATTTTAGATGCAGATCCATTTGATTTCCACATTCATGTACACCCAAAGCCCACTGTACATCCCTAAAATATTAGAAGCAAGTGTCTGGTCTCAGGCTGAACGGAACTGTTGCAACTTTGCTGTGTTATTCAACATGAAGCTGAGTTTCCAACTATTAATCAGTTCAATCACAAATACTGTGCACTTCTATCTCCGTGTCACAAACAAATCTGCTCCTTAACTCATCTGCAACTCAAGTCCAACTGTACTGAAGGCCAACAGTACATGACCTTCTCTAACAGGTGCTTCACATAACTTAGGCTTGACAGGGGTAAGTTATTTCAGTATAGTTTATAGTCATTTTGGTTTGATGCAAAGCCACATTATAACAGTTCTGAAGCAATCTGTTGGACCTGCTAGAATCTTTTGAATCTTCTAATGGAACAGTTTAATGTCAGGAGAAAGTAAATACTTCTTCTCATGTTTGCCTAACATTATAATTGAACAACCTGCATTAAATGCTGCTTTTAACAAGAAAAAAAAATCTCCCAATGTGACACACAGCATTGTAATCAGGGTCTGAAGTTTTAACAGATAAAACTGTGAAATACCAATTTTAATGATAACTATTCTTTTAGTTCAGAGAATGCACAATCAGCATTGAGCAGAAACATCATTGCCTTGCATTGCTGAAGAGTGTGATTCCAGCTAAGATTATTTCAAAATTCATGGCTAACAATGTTCAGTTGATAAAACTGTAAACTTATGTTGCAAATGGCTACGATCAAATAAGGTCTCATGCAGAGCACCCATTGTATACAGTCACTTTGTCTTCAATTCAGCCTTTCAAAATTTCCACATTAAAACTCTACTGTTGACATTTCTTACAGTTTCTCACATCCGCTCCTGACACAGCTTTAATTTGGCTATTCATTGTTTTTAGAATTGCTTCTACACCAGATAACAATCACAACTTCCATCACAAAGGGACATTAATCAGTAACATCCTCAATTTCTGGTTCTTAAAGGGGGGCCTTTAGGATATATTTTTTAATCAGGCAAAGCTCCCCTGGAATTTGTTGTCAGAGTGACCCCCCACTCAAAATTGCTATCTGACAGAATATAACTTCACAATCCCCTGTTAGCACCATCTAGTGGGAATTTGACATCCTAATGTACATCATGTTGAGTTAGGAGATCAAAGAAGTGGTTTCTTGGCTGGCATTCTGTCAGATAATCATTCTAAACGCAGGTACTTAGCGAGGTCTCCCAAATGACAGTGATCATGGTCTGGATTTATAAAGCAAAACTGAAAAGTAATTTGTCATAACTGATTACTGAAATGATTTTTAAGAGACATAAGGTCTCAGTAAGTTTGAGAGAAATCAAGGAAATAAAATTAAGACTTTTTTTCCCACCAGAGATTCCACATTACATTTCCAGAAGGATTTGATTAATCATAGTCTTTAGATCAAAATGCTCTGTACCCAATTATCTTAGTTAATACGACAGAACTACTTTCTTTAGTGGAATTTGAACAAATTTTGTAATTATTGCTACGTGTCTAAGATTATATTAAACCCCAAATCAGAACTGAAAACAGCAGGAGAGAAATATCATACGGTGAACTGAACCACTTTTAAGCAATGGAAATAATGCTGTACACCTGCTGATATTCCAGAGAAGTATTCACAAGAGTGTTCCCTGGAAGAGTTCATTTACGTATTCATTGATTAGCACCAGTCACTAATTCAGCATAAAACAAGCAAAAATAGCATGCAGTCCTTGAAAAGAAAATTCCATCCGAAGACTATAGAAAGAGGCTGGGATAGCAGCAAATAGGATAGGAAATGTGTTCAGCTCCAGTCACTTGATTGTCAGCGAGCTTGGCTACATGTCTCATAAACCTTTTGATGTCACTTTTCAAGAATGTGCTATATATGAGCAGCTGGCAGAAGCAGTCAAAAAGGCATGTCACACAGAAAGAAGAGAGGATGCCAATATTTCAGAGAGTCATCCACAGCTTTTCCTTAAGCAAATTGAGCTCTGAATGTTTTATGACACAAAATCTGCCAGAAATCCCACAAGGTGGAGGTACAACTAGTGCTGATTATCAACTTTTTCTTTCACAGGGTAGCAAATTAAATTATTCTGAGACAGTTGAGTGATCTCTTGAAAATGTGTGTGCAAACCATCAGTAGATGTATCTTGAAATATCTGGTGTACATCATCAGAAGCAGTATTCTGGATTTATTTTTAAACTGGGGCTATCTTCTACCCTTCAAACTAATAAAACATGAATGCGTAGGCACATCTTCTGTTGGGATTAGCTAAGGTAATCCATAGAAAGGGATCAGCCACAGTTGCAAGAAAACGATTGACACATAGGGGAAGGCAACTCATCAAGTGATAACACAGTGTGGAGCTGGAGGAACACAGCAGGCCAGGCAGCATCAGAGGAGCAGGAAAGCTGAATTTCAGGTCGGGACCCTTCTTCAGAAATGGGGGAGGGGAAGGGGGCTCTGAAATAAATAGAGAGGGGGGGGCGGTGTTAGCAGGTGGATAGTGGAGCAGATAGGTGGGAGACCGTCTTCTCTCCCACCTATCCACTCCTCCCACCTCACTGACCAATCCCCACCACCACCTATCTACACTCACCTTTACTTGCTTCATCCCCACCTCCTTGACCTGTCCGTCTTCTCTCCCACCTATCCGCTCCACTATCTACCTGCTATCACCGCACCCCCCACCTCTCTATTGATGTTGGAGCCCCCTTCCCCTCCTCCACTTCTAAAGAAGGGTCCTGACCCGAAACATCAGCTTTCCTGCTCCCCTGATGCTGCCTGACCTGCTGTGTTCCTCCAGCTCCACACTGTGTTATCTTAGACTCCATCATCGGTAGTTCTTACTATCTCTCAACTCATCAAGTGAGGTGGCTAGCCAAATTACAAGCATTGGCCCAAACTCTCCAGTATCCTAACTGTCGGAGATTGGACATATATTAGGAGAGGCACCACAGGACTCCATGGAAGTGGCAGACACTTGTGTCAGGTACACACGATTTCCCTGAATTCTCATCCTAAAAATGTTACATTAGTAATACCTGGTCTAGACCTGTGATTATCCACTGTCATTGAACTGAGTACCCCAAGTGTTCATTACCCCTATTATACTCCTGACCCAACCACCTGATTTCCATCCAACCCAACTAACGCTGACCTGTTCACGTCACCTGGTTGAATGTATTCCTTTCATTTGCCGACTAGGGGTCCTTACATGTGAACTTATGTCACTTCTAGAAAACATAATTTAGCTTGAATCAGCTTGATGGATCATCTTAAATTGGTTATGTAGCCATTAATACACTCGGGATTGTTCCACAAGTCTTTCCAAATTGCAGAATCACATCCAACAGTGGATGATTTGTTCTGGTTTTTGCAAGTGTCACTGAATTCAAGCCTTGTGTCTTGTAGTGTCTTTTTGATTTAATTTGAGATTTCGTGAGTCCACAGCTCCTTGCTGCCTTCTCCACGGTAATGTGTCGGATGATCAGAGTCAACTTGTCAATAAATCAGTACTCTTATAGCATATATTGTTGTGATCATTTGAAATTTGGCATTCTTGTGTTTGCCCTGATAAGCACAAGATGAAAACCTTCAGCAACTTATTTCTTCTTTCAGCAGTACTAAAGCTCTGTATCACCAAGGGACCAATCTATCCCAAGTAATGATTGGGCTTCTTTCACCAACTGAACATCTGGACAATTGCAACGTTGCAATTATCACATAGGCTTTCCTATGAAGTACCCATAGACAGTACCAAGATCCAACCCCAAATCTGCTTGTTTAATTCCAAGGGGATCACGCTGATCCATTTGTTCATCCACCACAGCATCGAATGAACTGGAGGAGTGAGATGATATTGATGATAAAGAAATCAATGTAGACCACTCAAAGTGTGGACAGAAAAACGTATTGTACTGATATTTGTAAGACTGTGAACAAAGAACAGTTTTTGTCACCCCGGAACATACTTGCAACTCTCATGGGGCCTGCCCAATCTTTCCCTGTGACTGCTTCTCCTTCAACCTATTACATCCATCTTGGCTGAACACTAAGCAAGCTCCCTTACCCACTACTCCAACTTTCTCCCACAGACAAGTCCAAATGAGTCACTGTCCTTGACATAGCACTGACCTCTTGTCAAAGACATTGGACAATCCATGCAATGGCACTGCCTGACCAAAGTCTACAGAAAGGATAAATCATCCTCAACTACACCATTGTGCATCAGGCAACAATAGAGAATAACACATGCTTCCTTCTCTGCAGTCAATCATATGATGGTCATGCAGCAAAAGATTTGCAAGTGCTTCTAGATTAATCAAGGTCTCATCTCTTTCTCTCTCTCTCTCTCTCCCCACCCTCATCATGAAACCTTGATTTCTTGCTTTTCAAAAATAAATGGAATTTTTTTTGTATTGTGCTTCATTGTGAATCTTCAAAATATTTTTCAGCAGCTTCAGGGATTATCACAGTTCAGTCAGAGGACAATTCCTTTATTCCTAAAGGAATTCATCCAATCATGTTTCTTATTTCATTCGGTTCAAGAGCGCTGTAGCCAAATTGCCTCAGTTCCTCTGTACCTTGCAGTGTCTATTGACAAGGCTGAATGCATGACAGAGAAGTGGTCCGCTTTTATATTTCTGTATTAACACATGCACAGGGATCATTGTCTTGACGCAGAAACTTTAGAGCCTGAGCTGAAAGTCAGCTTCAGAAAAGAATTGGAATCCACATGGAAAGCACCACTCGCAGTATTAAAATATACTTGGAACAGATTAGTAGGAACTGCAGATGCTGGAGAATCCGAGACAACAAGGTGCAGGGCTGGATGAACACAGCAGGCCAAGCAGCATCATAGGAGCAGAGAGGCTGACGTTTCGGGCCTAGACCCTTCATCAGAAAAAGCTTTTCCGGAGGGAGGAGGGTAACTTCTTCAGGTTAGGCATCCTTAGAAGAGGTTTCGCAGTGGGGTTAAAATCGAATCAGAGATAGTAGGAACTGCAGATGCTGGAGAATCCGAGACAACAA
>NC_063350.1:34093846-34183991 GCF_021869965.1 Rhincodon typus
CTGCATCTTGTTGTCTCGGATTCTCCAGCATCTGCAGTTCCTACTATCTCTGATAGCAAACCACAGTTTGTTTCACATATTGAAATGTCACTATTGCTCCAAAATCACACTTCCCCAATGGAGTAACATGGAGTAACACTAGAATCCTCCAGCCTTAAACTACCATTTGATGCCCATTGTCAGCAAGAATTTAAGGGAACTGCAGACAATTAAAAGACTGACTGCATCTTTTGCTCTAAAAATCATTTTTTTTTAAAATACTGTGACACATCCACCTTAATTTCTAACAGCAGAATGACCTCTGTTGAAAAATTGAGACCAGCTCTTAACTGTTGCCATGCAGAGCTCAATTTCACTATCAGAGTGCTAGCAATCCTGGCCAAACGATAAAGGCCTCATGTCCAAGTCAGAAGGTAGTGTGTATAAGGCTCTGCAGAGATTTAAGTACATATTTTGGGATGACACACTAATGCAGTACTGAGGGAGTGCTGTACTGTTGGAGAGCTTATCTTTTTCATATGATGTTGGATACACTGCATCTGCCTCTTCAGTGGGGAAGAAAGGTCTCCCAATTCCTAGCTAACATCTATTCTTTAAGCAAAAGGACTAAAACATCTAAAGCAGAACATTAAGTTATTTATCTCATTGATTTTTGTTAGACTTTGTTGTGTGCAAATTCGATTCCCCATTTATTTACATGTAAAGTGAGTGCACTTCAAAAATTTCATTAGCTGAGAAATGCTATGCAACATTCTGAAGTTGTGGCGGTGTGATACAAATATAAGGTCTTCCTTTGGCTGTTTAGTTATTGCAGCTTTCAGTACATTTCTAACAAACTGAAGTTCCTATCAAATTCCAGTCCTAGATGTAGCTTTCATGGTAGAAATTGCAGTTTTTTAAAAACCAGTTTCTATTTACTTCCATTGTGTATCAAAAATGTATTTTACTCCCATATTAGAGCTCCTTCCTGCTTAGCCACATTGCTCTTAAATTTTAAAATAAACAGCCAGTCTCTCTCTCTCTCTCTCTCTCTCTCTCTACCAAGAGCAGAATAATTTCAATTCTGAGCTTCAGTAGCTTTAGTCATGTTCAGGCCTTGAGCAAACCATCCAATTTGACACTTGAATGCAGCACTGAGTGAGTGCTGCATTATCATAGGTGCCACATTTCTGATGAGACTTTAAACTACAGCCCCATCTCCCTGCAAAAGATAGGTCAGGGAATTTCTAAAGAAAATAAAGTTTTATAAAATCCTGGTCAAATTCCCCTCAGTCATGTCACCAGGCCAGTTTAATAAAAGCAAACTGTCGCCATTGCTGGAGATCTGAAATAAAAACTGATAGTGCTGGAAAAACTTTGAAGATCAGGCAGCACCTCTGTAGAGAAAAGAGCAGATTTCATGTTTCAAGTCTGATGTGACTCACCTTTGGATGGGGGTTGGGGGTGTGTGATTGTGTTTGGCACTGGTATCATGCTAGAGGTGGCAGAAATAGCAGAGGATTTGGGTGGCATGGTGGCTCAGTGGTTAGCACTACTGTCTCACAGCACCAAGGACCCAGGTTCGATCCCAGACTGTGTGGAGTTTGCACATTCTCCCTGCGTCTGCTTGGCCTTCCTCTGAGTACTCTGGCTTCCTCCTACAGTCCAAAGATGTGCAGGTTAAGTGGATTGGCCAATCTAATTGCCCATAGCGTCCAGGCTAGATGGATTAGCCATGGGAAATACAGGGCTACAGGGATAGGGAAGGGAGTGGGGGAGTTGGTCTGGACGGGGTGCTCTCTGAGGGGCAGTGTGGACTTGATGGGCCATATGTCCTGCTTCTACATTCCCTGACGACTGAGGCTAGACAGCCCATCATGATGGGGGGAGGAAGGTGGAGAGGTGACGGCACAATTCCAAGAAATGGATCAGACACAGCTATGAAGCCTGTCAACTGCAATGTGGGAGAATTCTCAGTTGAGGAAACAGGAAGATATGTCAGAAGTGCTGTGGTGGGCAGAATCTTCAGAACTGACATGACAAGGTTAAAGAAGCTGGGAGAATGGAACAGAATGTTCCCAGAAAGCAGGGTGTGAGGAAGTGTAGCCGAGATAGTTGTGAGAGTTGGTGTGCTTATTATGAATGTTAGTAGACAGTCTATCATGGAAACAAAGACAGAAAAATCAAGGAAAGAAAGGGAACAGTCAGAGATGAGAGAAGGGTGGAACCTGGAAGCCCCAAATCAGTGCCGAAACCACAGCTGAAGCAGCCCACCATACCATAGGACCCCCTGGAACGCAACCGTAACAGCCACAAGGAACGGTCAGATCCACACTGCAACAGCCTCTTGAAACCTCCCTCCTCCCCCGAAGCCACCAAAATAAGGTCAGATGAACTTTGATGTTAGAAAGTAATAAAAAAAAACGATGCAGCAGGCCTGGTGGCCAGGAGTCTGAAATTTACCCCCTACCGCTGCCGCAGCCATCTTGGATACCAGTGATTGCACTGGAGGGGGGTGCAAAGGAGATTCACCACCATTTTGCCTGGGATGAGCAGTTTAGCAATAAAATGAAGGTGGATAAGCTCGGACTGTTTTCTTTGAAGCCAATAAGGTTGAGTGGGCAACTGAAAGAACTGTACAAGCTTATAAGGAGCGTGGGCGGGGTGAGTAGAAATCAGCTATTTCCCTTAGTTGAAGGATAAATAACAAGTGGACATAATTTTAAAGTGAAAGGCAGAAGGTTTAGAGGAGATTTAGAAAAAAAAACATTTTCACCAGAGGGTATTGGGCATCTGGAATGCACTGCCTTTTTGGGTAGTTGAAGTGGGAAACCTCACAACCCTTAAAAAGTCGTTGGATGAGCCCATGAAATGTCATAGCACTCAAGGCTATGGGCCTAGTACAGGAAAGTGGGACTAATGTAGATTGTGGTATATTTTTGGCAGTACAGACTTAAAGGGCCGAAGGGCTGCTTTTGTACTGAATGATTCTATGATTCTATAAATGCAAACGTTTACTTTTTTTTGCAGATGACGCCTTATAAGCTATTGACTGATTTCCTTAATCTCCAGCTGCAAGTCAGGACGATCAACAACTTTTTACTTGATCGTAGTAAAGCTCAAGTAATACATTATCGTGTGGAACTGTACTAAATAAACAAACTAAACAAATAGTATGTAATGAGGTCAGTGTTACGTATGGCAGCCAATCAACAACAAAGGTTTTGAAGAATTACTAATTCCATTGCAGATACACCTGTCCTCTGTTCTTTGCAAGTTACTAGATAAAATTTCACGAGTAAATGGGAACTTTGCAGAAATCATCGGCTAATTGAGGCTGCAGACTTGCTCACCAACCCAGTGTGTTTGATTGCAGATGTTTTGTCACCCTGCTAGGTAACATTGTCAGTGTGCCTCCGGTGAAGCATTGGTGTTCCGTCCCACTTGTTATTTATATGCCTCCGTTTACTGGGGTGGTTGGTATTACTTCCAGTTTTGTTTTTTAGTGGTTTATACTTTGGGTCCAATTCAATGTGTTTGTGGATGCCCAAAAAGCTCAATCCGCTGTGGATACTCATTGGATAATTGTGTGAATCAGCTGGTTAGTTTTAATTAAGAAGCGTCCTACTGGACACTCATATAAAGGACTTACCTTCATCAAATAAATCCACAGTGGATTAGGATCTGTCCTAATATTAAGAATCATTCTCTGAATTCAGTGCATCAATCTGCTTTTTATGTAGATGTGAATCTATCATTTTTTTCTTGCATTTTTTTTCCTGGACTTCCAAAACGGTCTTAAACTCAGTACATTCTGCCATTTGGAGGTTGTGGCAGACCCATCATGTATTGAAAACTAATTCCCAACAGATTGGAGTGACATCTATACTTATAACAGGTCTTGGCAGGAAGTATGTTTTACCATCTGTCCTGAGATCACCTTATGTGGGCGGGCATCTATTTTTGAGTTAAAACAGTTCTGTGAACTTTAGGGTGGGTAATTTGCAACAAACATTCTGTACCATAGGGTGCAATACTGATAAAGGGTGAAGCATGTGTTGCTAAGCTGTGCGTCTAAAACAGGCATTAAGGTCCCTTGGCTGCATATACATAAGGCTTATTGCCTGTTTAAAAGCCTTTGTAAAGTTGCAATGACTGCAGCCAGCATTTAGCCTCTTGTGCATAATAAGTAAATTGTAAGTGGTCCAACCCTTAAAGGGACCAATCAAAGTCAACACTGAAAATGAGGACACTTTTACACAGTACCTGCCTAAATGTGGAACCGGGAGGTGGCTCCACAACAATCCAGAAGACCTCCATCAGCCCATGCTCATTACTCTACTGAACTGCTCCCTCATACAGAACGTACCTCAGGACTTCTGCCCATCACAGATTTCTGCCAGGAATCCAGAAATGATCAGCAGCTTATCAAAATAATTTAATGCAGCTTTTCAACAGGACCACTGCTTAGCTTGCTGATTACAAACCATCTATATTCACTTTCAAAAATTCCAGCTGTGACAGCATGGAACTAACCCACAGAAAGCAAATTGCTTCGTAGCTGAAAGCCTTCTGTCTGATTGAATGGGCAATTATTGTATGAAATTCAGGGGTTTGTTTTAATAACAATCATTTTTTTTTGCTAAAGCTCCAACGAGGATGTAAGAACACAACTGGTAAAATGCAGCGCTGATGGAAACAAATCCCATTAAAGCAATCAAAAACATTGTTTATGTGCAGCTTGTTTACAGAGCATTGCCCTTCAGCCAGCAAGAAACCATCAATCTCGATTTATAAACGCAATAATGGATTCAACTTGCACTTTTCCTCCTCGGAGAGCCTGGTGGTAATGGGACATTTCCGTTGGTGACTAAAACAAGGACAACTTATTTAGACATTAGGGATTTCTCCTCCATTCATGTCCAAATTAAATTGAGGAGAAATTCAAAATATTCTTTTACTTCTCTAAGCTTGATGAATTAATACCAATGATTACTGTGTGTCAAGAACAATCCAATTTACAATCAATGGCATTTTGGAAATGTTGTATTCAGTACTGTTTCATCTAAGCTGAGAGACTGTTTTTGGGAACAGACACTATTCCTTTTTACTCAGCCTCCAGAATGTGATCTCCAATTTTGCATAGAACATAGAACATAGAACATTACAGCGCAGTACAGGCCCTTCGGCCCTCGATGTTGCGCCGACCTGTGAAACCAATCTGAAGCCCATCTAACCTAAACTATTCCATTATCATCCATATGTTTATCCAATGACCATTTAAATGCCCTTAAAGTTGGTGAGTCTACTATTTTTGCAGGCAGGGCATTCCACGCCCTTACTACTCTGAGTAAAGAATGGCAGAAACAGCAGATAAATCAATAACTGGTATTTTAGATACCACAGGTTTTATCAACGTTGTAATAGCATTGTGTATTTTCATCAGTATTGTAAAATTTATAACAATGCTAAAACATTTTTGGAGGTGTAGACTGTGTTAATTATAAATTAATTACTTAGCAGTCGCAAGTTAGCTAACATATATTAGTGATGGGAGGGCAGGTGATAAGCTACAGTTGCAGTGCGTGGGTGTTTCTGGGACAATGGAGTGGTCCAAGGCAAACAAGCCTGCAGTAAATGCTTGCAGCTGCAGGAACATCAGAGTTATTCAGCTGGAGGCCAAGTTGCAAACACTGCGTACATCAGGAATGGGGAAAATGTTGTACACTTTTTCCCCCCAGGAGACAATCACGCCCCTCAGGCCAGGGTCTTTTAGAGTTTGGTCAGGGACAGGGATGTGCGACTGCCTTTTCAACTGTCCAACGGGTTTGCAATTTTCTTAATAAAAGCCAAAAGAACTGCAGATGCTGTAGAGACAGCAAAATCAGAGACAAAAACCGAAATTGCTGAGAACTCAAGTTCTGATGAAAGGGTCACCGGACCCAAAACATTAACTCTGATTTCTCTCCACAAATGCTGCCGGACCTGCTGAGCTTTTCCAGCGACTTCAGTTTTTGTTAGGATTTTCTCAGCTTGTTTGGATGAGAGGGAGGCCTGCAGGCTGGCTGAAGCAATAAAACATGACACCATGGTACAAGAACCTATTAAAGAGGAGTGAATAAGGAAGAACGTAGTGGACATATAGGGTGCTATAAGAGGACTGCAATTGTTCTCTGCAGCAAACAGCATGGACACAGGCAGCTGCATTCTTTGCCCAACCCCTGGGTTAGAAACCTGCTTTGGACTGCGGAAGAACTTGCAGTCAGAAGGAGACGATCCAGTGGTTGCGATCTACATTCTATGAACAACATAAATAGAACTAGGAAAGAGGGAGTATGAGAATTTACTGCGAAATTAAAAAGCAGAAACTAAAAAGTAATAATATTTGGATTACAACAAAGCCACGTGCAAATTGGCATGGGGTGAATAAGATTGAAGAAGTGAATGTGTGGTTCAAAGACGGGTGGGTAAAAGTGGATTCCAGTTCATGGGCACTGGCACCAGCACTGGGGAAAATGGGATCTGCACCATTAGGACAATCGATTCCTGTACTGCATAGGAACCGGTGTTCGTGTGAGCTGTATAACTGGAGGGAATAGAGAGGGCTTTAAATTAATAAAAGGTGAATAAAGGGTCAAGCTTCAGTAAATACAACAAATAAAGGGATACAGTCAAGGCAGAAGAGCAAAATACTAATATGAATAATAAAGGTAAGAGAATGACAAGACCAGACTGAGAGAAAACCCTTAAGCCTATACCAGCAGTCAAGACTAGATGCTACAAAGATGTCAAAAAATCCTCAAAAGGCTCAGTGTCTAAATGTGTGTAGAATTCATCAAAAGGCAAATGAATTGACAGAATGATCTGATATCTATTCCAGAGATGAGAGTGCAGGATAGCAAGGACTGGGTTCTGAATATTGAGGGATACATGATATTGAAGGAGGTGAGGAAGCTTGCTGAAGACAAAAAGGTAGCACTCCTAATCAAAGATGGTATTGCTGCAATTATTAGAGATGTCCTTGGTTCAGGAAATCAAGATGTAGAATTGTTTTAATAGAGACAAAGAACAGCAAAGGAAAGTTATTCACTTTTAGGAGTGATTTCAGTCTCCTTAGCAGAAACTATGATGAGGATGAAGTAAACAAGAAGAAACATTGAGTGTGATGAAGGGACTGCAATAATTGTGTGCGATGTAAATCTAGCTATAAACTGGAAAAATCAAATTAATAATTGTGGTTTGAGGGGAGTTCATAAAATGATTTCAAGATAGTTTCTTAGCACAGCATATTTTGGATCTGAACAGACAGCAGGCTATACTGGGTTTGGAATTGTGCAATGTAACAGGATTGATTAATGACCTCAGAGTAAAAGCACTTCTCAGCAGCAACAATCATAAAATGCTTGAAATTTACTTGCAGTTGGAAAAGGACATGGGTGGATCTAAGACTAGTACATTAAATGTAAAAAAAATGGCAATTATGTAGGCATGAAAGTTGAACTAGCTGAAGTGACTTGGTATATTAGGCTAAGAGATAAATCAGTTGAGAAGCGATGGAAGACATTTAAAGACAGTCTTCAGAATACTCGTGAAACGTATACAGGTAGTTCTCCTATAACAGGATAGTTGTGTTCTTGTGCAACTTTGCACTATAGAGAATTGTGGTCAAGAAAATCACCATAGAAAATTGGGCTATAGGGAAATTGCTGTAAAAAATAGGTATTCTGTACAGTAGAAAGATCGTGCTTTCCAAACAGTGACCACTATTCATCAATCGCGTTACTGCCAATTTGCTTAAATGAAACACGTTATAAAGAAATACCCATAGTCCTTACAACGTTAGTAAAACATCCTACTGAAGAAAAAAACTAGAATTGTGCAAATGAGAGTTGCAGGTCAGCACATGAAGAATGTGGAAAATTAATGAAAGGTTAATCTGGACACACACATTATAGCATGAGAGGAAGCTACCCAGAATTGTAAAAACAGACCTATAGTTTCTATAGGTATATGAAAATGAAAAAAGGAAAGTGAACATTTATCTTTTACAGGATTAAAATGGAAGTTGATTCCAGAGCGTA
This sequence comes from Rhincodon typus, assembly GCF_021869965.1. NCBI lineage: Eukaryota > Metazoa > Chordata > Chondrichthyes > Orectolobiformes > Rhincodontidae > Rhincodon > Rhincodon typus. The sequence continues at coordinate 34,101,907 of NC_063350.1, forward strand.
AGGATACAGTGGATGAACAGCACAAATGTTTCGCATCTCTTTACTGCAAAAGACACAAAGTAAATGTCAGTAACACCTGTAAATCAGCATTTAAAGGAAGCAAGGAGTTCAGTGAAATTACAATCACTTGGAAAGCGATACTGAGCAAACTGATGGAGTTGCTCATTGTTAAGTCTCCGGGTCTTGATGGATTTCATCCTAAAATCTTAAAAGAGGTGGGTAGCAAGACAGCTTAAGTGTTGGTCAGTGAATCACTCAGGAAATAGTGAGGGCATGTAAAAAAAAGAGCAGTACCTTAATCTGGGGTAAATTCAACGTTCATGTAGTTTGGAAAAATCAAATTGGCAGAGGGATCCATGAGGAAGAACTGAAAATGTGTATTCAGGATAGTGTCTTTGAATAATATAGAATCATAGAATAGAATCATAGAATCCCTACAGTGTGCAAACAGGCCATTCAGCCCAACAAGTCCACACTGTCCCTTTGAACAGCCTCCCATCCAGGCACATTCCCCTACCCCTGCATTTCCCATGTCTAACCCAAACATCCCTGGACACTATGGCCAAGTTAGTATGGCCAATCCACCTGCCCTGCACATCTCTGGACTCTGGGAGGAAACCAGAGCACCTGGAGGAACCCCACGCAAACACGGGGAGAATGTGCAAACTCCACACAGTCGCCCGAGGGTTGAATTGAACCCAGGTACCTGGCGCTGTGAAGCAGCAGTGCTAACCACTGAGCCACCGTGCTGCAGTGTTATGGATCCATCCAGGGATATAATAGGAGAATATAGCATTTAGTTTGAGAGTGAGAAACTCTTGGGTTAGAAACAACTGTGCTGTATTTAAACCAGGGTAATTACATGGAAATGAGAGCAGAATTGGCTGGAGTGGACTGGGAAAGGAGCTTAGCAGAAAAGACGACTGACTATCAGTATCAGCCATTTCAGAAAATAAGTCATGATTCACAGCAAAGATATAGCCCAGTGAGGAAGGAGGATTCTAGGAAGGGGATATACTGCTTGTACTTAACCAGGGAATAAGAACAGTAACAAATTAAAAGAAAAAACACACATTGTGCGAAAAATTTGTGGTGAATCAGAGGACTGAGAAAGTTTTAAAAGTCTACAAAAAATGACCAAAAAAGGGTGAAATAAACTAAGAGGGCAAACTAGAAAGTAACATTAAAATAGGCAGAAAGTGCTTCTTTAAACATTTGAAAAGAAAGAGAGAGACTACAGTGAAAATAGGCTCCTTAGAGATTAAGGCTGAGGAAATAAGAATGATAGCTAGGAAATGGCAGAACTGAATAAATACTTTGCATCAATCTTTACAATTGATAGCAACTGTTAGTTTTTCAAAAATACTAAACAATCAAGGGACTAGAGGGAGGAAAGAAATAAACACAATAATATCAACTAGAAATAAAGTAGTAGGGGAATTATTGGGCTAAGGTTGCTAAGTCTCCTAGACTTGATGTATTGTATCCTGGGATATTAATGGAATTGGCTGCAGAGATGTTGAAGGTACTGGTAGTAATTTTCCAGGAATCCTTTGATTCAGGAAAACCTCCAGAGGATTGGAAAACTGCCAATGTAACATCCTCATTCAAAAAAGGAGGGAGGCCAAAAACAGGTAAATATTAGACCCATAAGATTAACATTTGACATGAGAATGATGTTAGAATATATTATAGAAGATATAATAGTAAAATATTTATAAGTACAAAATATAACCAAGGAAAATATGCACAGCTTTATGCAGGGGAAATCATGTCTGACACATTTATTCTTTGAGGATAGATAAAGGGAAAACAGTAGATGTTATGCATTTGGCGTGACCATTGCAGAATCCTTGTTTCTTGCTTTACAGCAGAAGAGATGGAGAGGGGACATGATTGAAATGTATAAAATTGTGAGGGACATAGGTAAGGTAGACAGGAAAAACTTTTCCCCTTGTTGGAGGGATCAATGACCAGAGATCATAGATTTAAGGTAAGGAGCAGAAGGTTTAGAGGAGATATGAGACAAAACATTTTTACCCAGATGAGGGATAGAATCTGGAACTCTCTACCTTTAAGGGTGATAGAGGCTGAAATCCTCATAAAAGTTAAGAAGCATTTAATTGTGCACTATAGATGACAGGTATACAGGTACAGAACACTCAAGGGTTGCAGGGGTGAAGGAAATTATGGAATTAGGGAGAGAGAAGTCTACTGAGGACCGGAAAACAACAGTCAACATTTTAAAATCAAGCCATTTCTCGAGCAATTAAGCTAAATTAAAACAGGAACCTGGCATATATTTAGATCATGGGCAGCCAAGTTTTTGATGAGCTCAGGTTTATGTCAGGTGATGGATAGGAGTTAGCTACGAGAACATTGGAATAACCAAGCCTGAAGATAAAATAAGTACAGATAAGATTTTCAGAAGCAGTTATGCTGAGGTGAGGTCTGGTCAGGTCAGATTGATGAAGTAAAACAAAACAGCAAAGAAAGACTGAAAGAATAGTAAGGAGGGAGAAAAAAGTATGAAGACTTTCCAGAACAATAAAAAGATAGTCAGAGTCTCTAAAGATATTTAAAAAGAAAACACATTAACTAAATAAGGGTTGAGACGAAAATAAATGATTCTGGGGAATTAGCAATGGAAATAAAGAAGATGCCAGATAAATGGTAGGGCTATTTTTCACCAGAGAGGATATAAGTTACATCCCATAAATAACTGTACAGCCGGGGATGCAAGGGAGGGAGAAACTCAAGGAAATTACAATCACCAGAGAAATGGTATTGAACCGACCATTGGAACTATGAGTTGAAAATTCCCCAGATCCTAATGGACCTCAATCTAGGACCTGAAAGAAGTGACTAGATGGTCAATGCAATTGTTTTAACTTTAAAGTTTTAGCAAAGATTTGTAGTAGCTCGGGTTGTGGGTGAAGTTGTTGACTTGCTCAACGAGCTGACTTGTTCTCGTTCAGACGTTTCGTCACCATGCTAGGTGACATCATCAGCGAGGCCTCCGATGAAGCGATGTTATTCTACTCTGCTTGGAATTTATACTGTCCGGTCCATGATAGTGAGTAGTGTCATTTCCAGTTTTGTTCAGTATGGGTTTGTATATGGGGTCCAATTCTATATGTTTGTTGATTGTATTATGGGTGGAGAACCATGCCTCTAGGATTCCTGCGCTTGTCTATGTTTGGCTTGGGCTACTATGGTTATATTGTCCTAGTTAAACTGATGGCCTTTGTTGTCTGAGTGTATTGATATTAAGGAAAGTTGGTTGTGTCATTTTGAAGACCATCAGTTTAACTGCAACAACATAACCATAGTAGCTCAAGCCAAACATAGACATGCAGGGGAATTCCTACAGGCATGGTTCTCATCCCATAATGCAATCAACAAACATATAGAATTGGACCCGTATACAAACCCATACAGATCAAGACCGCAAATGACACTACTCACCATAACAAGCTGGACAGTATAAATTCCAAGTGGAGTAGAACAACATCGCTTCATCGGAGGCCTCACTGATGATGTCACCTAGCATGGTGACAAAGCGTCTGAACGTAAACAAGCCAGCTCGGCAAGCAAGTCAACAACCTCACTTGTTTTAACTTTCCCAAATTCACAGAAGGTTCCATTAGATCGTAAAACAGTGAATGTAACTCCTATATATAAAAAAGGAGGGAGACTGAAAGCAGGAAATTACAGATCACTTAACATTTGTCATAGGGAAAATAATTGTAGCTGTTATTAAAGACTATACTGTAGGGCATAGAAAAATTCAAAGTAATCAAGCAGAGTCAACATGGTTTTATGAAAAGGAATTTTTGTTTAATCAGTTTATAGTCTTTGAAGACGTATTTATTTAAATAAAAGATTCAGACCTGAGCACTGATCATGGCACTAGTGGAGAGATTTCACTGGAGTATATGAAGTTCATATTTTCACAGAATAATTTACTAACATTTTGCACTTGTTATTGGATTTTTCTTTGTAGAGTCAGAATCATAAGAATATCTGATTTAGTCACTTCTGCCCAATTATTTCACTGCAACTCTGACAATAATTGTGTTTGGTACTGAAGGAAGTCCAATCAAAACATTCTTTTCAGGATTCTGATATATTTATATCAGGCATGACAAACAAATTTGAGAAAATGTCAACATCTAAATACTACAAACATTTTGATCTGGAAGCATTCTGCTCCATTTTGAAATAAATCTCTAATTTATTTGGAGGGCTATACACAGAAACAAACCATTCCTAGCTGAAGTATACTGCTGGATATTGCTCACCCTGTATGCAATATAGCACATGGTCTCACAGGTTAAAGAAGTGCATTCTCCATTCAAATTGTCAGAGTCAGCAGCTTGCCCACATAGCTTACCCCTAGGCTGCACCTATGGCCCATTATTTTTGTTTTAATCTTGTTCACCACGCAGAGAAAAGAAGCATTTCAACATTTATACTTCATGTGCTTCTTTATCTTCTCCCAAATTTCGCTTGAGACAAGCACATTACTTTGTTTGAAGTACTTATGAATCAGATATTGGTGGCCAGTGGTCTCATTGAAACACTGCCCAATTCTTCATGATTTCACTTGCATACTCAGCTTCATTGTTGCTACAGCAACCTTCAGAGTTTTCAAAATAATACATAGATCTTAAAGGATGAAAGAACCAACAAAGGAATTACCACCTGCTGGACTAAAAAGTGGAGCAAGGCGCGTTTATGGAATAAACAATATACCTCTAATTATAAACACATTATAGATAGCCAAATACTCTTTCAACTCAATTATCTTGATAAAGGAAGCAAAACGATTGAGAATGAAGATAAAAGATAGAAAAAAAGTCACAACTAAGTGCCATCTAAACTAAAGGTAGAATTACTACAAAAGAACATCTGGAAAAGAAAGATAAACTTAAACACATATGAACACACTGCAGTGTTTTTTTTCCAGAATTGGCTCGTCCTGCATTTCTTCTTCTGCAGCATTATGAGTCATCTTTCCCAATTATCCCTTTGCTCAACCATGCAGTCTACAAACAAGAACCATTGACCACCACTGGCTTGGTGAAAAGTGTTCTCTGATCTGTCCAAAGCTTTTGGTCTTGCAGTACAAAGAGTTGTCTGTGGCCCTGTGCAGCAGATGAGCGCATTGCAAGATCTGGGAGTACAGTTATTTAAATCAACATGCTCAGGCATGATGGAGCACATCTTGGGAGCAGGTGCAACTTGAATACAGATCTTCTGGTTGTGTGGCAAGGACACTACCGTTATGCTGCAAGAACCTTAAGGCCAGGACAATATTCTGGGGGCACACCGATGCTTTGGTAGCTAATTTAAAGGCATAGTGAGGAAAGGCCATAGTCCAAGGCCCTTCAGCCACATCACACCCAAGTAACTGAAAAGTCCCAGGGGTTCCATGTTCGCATCTAACGAGTGCGGTAAATATTAGCTATAATTGGAAATGTGGTGAGTAACATAAAGTTCTGGAAGAAACTGATTTGCCTTGCGCTTTGCGAAATGTTTACTTTGAATGGCCACGTAATTTACTCTGATAAATTTTATGTGAATTTGTTTGGGGGGGGAATGTGTTGCCTGACCTGCTGTGCACTTCCAGAATTAAATGTTGTTTCCAATTATTTATTTCTGCAGTTTATACATATTTAACTTTCAAAACTCATGAACAAGACACAGGCATCCAAGGTAAATGCATCAGCCAACAAACATGTGGAGCATAGTCAAAAAATAATATTGAATTTAGATATCACCTTATCACATGCTACCACATTGAATGTATATTAGTTTCAAACTTTCACTGTGCAGGCAACAATAGTTGCAATTCCATCACTAAACACAGTTAATCATGAGATGATTACTGATTAATTTGCTTTTAATATCGCCTGTTTACAGAAATTCGGAATTATTTTTGAATAGTGCTGTGGGAACTTGATTGTGCACTTCAACAGATAACTCGATCAATACATTCGGGAGCTCAGGCAGAACTGTATTGAAATGGTGGCTTTGATTATGTGCTCAAGCCCTGGGGCTACAGCTTGAAAGTAGGAGCCTTCTAAACTTACAAATATTTGTAGCGATTCCAATGAGGTCAGCCAGGTCGATCTCAGAGAACATGAGTTCCCTGATTGGACCAGATTAATAGCCCCAATCAGGGAGCCCCGGCTGACAGATAAGAGCAGGATTGTCAGACATCCTGTTCGCTCTGGGAGCTGGCTCTGAGGGAGTGGGATCAAAATCAAGGACCCTCCACATATAAATAAAGGGTGACTTGATGATGGGACACTGGCCTCTGTGGGCTTATTTCAGTGGCCACAGGAGGAAAGCAGGTTCCTTAAGAAATTCGTTCGCAGCATCGTGCCATTATTTGCGAAGCTTGACTCATTCAATCCTGCTGTTGAAGACCGGGCCCAGTATGTGGAACAAATGCGTTAATTTTCTGGGCAAATGACATCGAGGCTGATGAAAAGCAATCAGTTATTCTCCTGACAGCTTGCGGACCCGCAGCTTTTTCAGTTATGAGGAGCCTAACTTTACCTGAGGCACCAGATACTAAAACATTTCAAGAGTTGACAATTCAATTAAGGAATATTACAACTCCAAGCCTCCTCTAATTCTGAGACACTATCGGTCTTACTCGATATTTCGAGAACCAGGGGAATCGTATTGGATTTTTGACCGCATTAAGACGATTGTCAGAGGCATGTGACATTGGTTTGGCCCTTAATGAGGTCCTGAAACACTGTTGGTATGTGAGATTAATGATATAACCACGCAAAAATGCCTACAAGCTGAAGCCCAACTGCACTTCAAACTGGCTTTATCATTGGAAAATGTGGCAAGTGGAGTGTATGAGTCGCAGAGGATTGTGATGGAAGTGGACACCTTTGCCAATCTGACTGAACTGGAGGAACACCACTTGTGTGCAGGCAACTGCATAGCCTTACTCAAGATGTAACCTGAACAGTGGGACTCTAGGTCAGCCCACAGCAAAACCGTGCTTCAGACAGTGGGTTAACATTCTCTGCAGGATCTGGGCCAGCAAGTCATTGCAATTACTGCCGGTATAGAGACAGCTAAAAAGTCCCACTGAAACTAAACTGAGTAAGACAACTCATAGGCCAGTATCCGGGAGATTGCACAGCCCTGGAAATTCTACCTGCATTTGGTTTGGAACAGTTAAATTGCTTAGTAACATCCACATCAGAACCAATCGAAACAAACATTTGGTTAAATGGTCAACCGGTTCGAATGGGGGGTTGAAACTGGCACAGCAGTTTCAGTGATCGTAGAACCAGTCTTTTATAAAAGTCACGCTGGACTCCAACCTGTATGTTTGTTTAAGATCTCAGCTAGACTGACAACATATACCAGGGAATGTTTACAGATTAAGGATACAATTTTGGTTGCCATCTCTTATGAGAAGCTGGTGGTTCAGTTACCACTGACTGTAGTAAAAAGCTCGAGCCCAAACTTGATAGGGCGAAATTGGTTGAGAAAGATTCTCCTAGATTGGCTCAACATTTTTCAGTTAGAAAATTGCTGCCTGAGTGAAGTCCTAATTAAATACTTGCAAGTTTTTCAGGAAGGTCTAGGGACTATCAAAGGAGCGAAGGCTACCTTCCATGTTGTCCAGGAAGCAATTCCATAATTCTGCAAGGCCCCCCAGCAGTGCCATTTGCCCTTACGGGAAAAAACAGATGCAGAAATCAGAAGGCTGGAAAGTGAAGGAATCATCAAACCAGTTCAGTTTGCAGAATGGGCAGCTCTGGTCATTCCATTTGTGAAGCTCAACAGGTTCGCTGGCCTTTGTGGAGATTTTAAACAAACTGCTTTTCACGGTCGGATAAAAAAACCAATCCCTGAATAGGGGATTTAAAGGCAAAGCAGACAGGGGGCTGTCCTTCATGAAGCTGGACATGAGCCATGCGTACTTGCAATTGCGGTTGGATGAGGATTCCCAGAAGTATGCTACAGTTAATACCCATAAGGGTTTGTATTAATATATGCGACTGCCATTTGGAGTATCATTAGCCTTTGCCATTTTCAGTAGAAAACATTTTACAAGGTCTACCCCAGGTTACCATTTATCTAGATGATACGCTAATAGCCAGGAAGACCAATAAGTAGAACTTAGAAAACTTGGACATAGTCCTTAGACATTTCTCCCAGGCAGGCATACACCTTAGAAGGGAAAAATGTGTGTTCCACGCATCCCAAGTGACCTACTTGGGTGACAGATTCGACAAGACTGGGTTACACCTGTTAGAAGATAAAATAAGGGTGATCAAAGCTGCCCCAGTTCCCACGTCTGTAGAACCTAGGTCTTTCCTTGGGCTGGTGAACTATTAAGGAAAGTTCATACATAACCTGGCCTGCATCCTGGCACCTTTGCTTCAACTCTTAAAAAAGGGTCAGCCTTAGAAATGGTCACGTAGCCAAGCCATAGCTTTCAGGGAAGTGAAGAAGCAGCTATTATGCTATGATCCCAAGCGAGATCAGGTATTGATATGTGATGCCTCCCGCTATGGCATTATGGTAGTATTAGCTCATAAGTGGCCCAATAGAGAGGAACGCCCAATAGTGTTTGCATTCAGGACTTTAGCTAATGCAGCACGTAAATACACCCAGATAGAGAAGGAAGGTTTGGCAGTCATATTTGGAGTCAGGAAGTTCCACCAATACCCTTATGGACATAAATTTGTAATAATAATGGATAATAAACCCCTGTTAGGTCTACTTAACGAGGCAGTGCAGCCCAGAGCTTCAGGCCGAATTCAGCAGTAGGCTCTAATACTAAGTGTGTGCAACTGAAAGTTGAATCACCATCCAGGAGGCCAAGTAGCAACTGCAGATGTATTGAGCCGCCTCCCACTCGCAGGTACACCAGTGGTGGTACCGCCATTGGAAGAATCTATAAAGGTTTTAAATTTTCTGGACACACTTCCAGTCACGGCTGACAATACCAGACTTTGGATGCAGAACGATCCGGTCCTGGCAAAACAGAAACAGCCAGTGTGGATGGGGAATATCAAATGACAGCTCCAACTATCCAACATTCAATGGTCTGACAGAAAGGACAGTCCAAACTTTGAAGGCAGGCTCAAAAAAAGAGCCTACAGCTTCACTAGATACCAAACTGTCCCTGGTTCCTATTTGATAATAGGATCATCCCTCATGCAACAACAGGTATAGCTCCAGCAGAGTTACTAATGTGGACTAGATTCTGCGCCAGGTTAAATCTGATCTTCCTGGACTGGAGAGGAGGGTGGCGGGGTGAATCAGCATCAGGAATGCCAATGGAGGAGCTGCAAAAAAAAGAATTAGCCTATATCCTCTGACACTGAGGGGTGGGATGTAGTGATTGTAACAAGGTCATTCAGGTAGACCTCACAGAATGAGTTCCCTGACTGGATCAGATTAACAGCCCCAATCAGGGATCCCTGGCTGACAGGTAAGAACAAGAGTGTCAGACATCCTGTTCACTCTGAGAATTGGCTCTGAGGGAGCTGGATCAGTATCGAGAACTCTTCATGTATAGATAAAGGGTGACTTCATGATTGGATACTGGCCTCTGTGAAGTTATTTCAATAATGGTGCTACCAACTGAACAGAGCAGTTAATGAAGGCAAATTCATCAGTACAATGTATATGAAAATCACACTCGAACATCACAAAGATTCACATGTTTAATGGGTCTCTGATGATTAAAGCCATAAGACATTTTGAGATCCAGCAGTGAAGTTTTATCCTATAAAAGTTCTTCATTCTGCATGCCTAAGGTTAAGACTTCAAGCATGCTGAGTTTGGTCGCAACAATCTTATTTTGTGGCCTTCAATTGTGCCTCTTTGATCACTGATGATCACAGTTTGGACAGTGCCAGACCAAACAGGATAGTGGTGCAGAATATCCTAATGTTAAGGAATGGTAGGGGCAAGGGAAAATAAAGTTTGTTCGTGATCATTGACACATAGAGTTTGAGCAAAGACTATGTGTTGACAGCAAGTGAGTAAAGAACCAGGCTCACTCGTGTAATTGCCTATCTCCTGGCTAAACAACCTGTCAAGACTCACTATCTGGGCTCACACAAAACAAATCAGCAAAAAATCTGAATTGTAGATGGGAGCTGAGGCCTCAATAATAATGTTGCATTTTACAGAGAATGATGTCAAGGAACATTAATGTAATTGCATTCCATTGGAATTAACGGAAATCATCCTTACAGGCAGGAATCTAGTATTATATATCTATATACATATATATATCTAACATTAGTGAAGGTAGTTATGGTTGTTGGAACTCAATCCTCTGTAAGATGTCCTATACCAGTTTGCGAAGGATAGGGCTGGAGCTAATCTTTACATATATATTTATTTACAAAGTTACATGCTACAAGCATATACCTCCTAACCCAACAACCATGCTTCAATCTGTGTTCCCAGTGAATTCCCACTACTATGTTATTTTTATTTACTCATGGCATGTGGGCATCGCTGGCTGGCCAGCTTTTACTGCCTGTCCCTAGTTGTGCTTGAGAAAGTTGAGGTGACCTACCTTCTCGAACTGTCGCAATTCACCTGGTGCAGGTTGACCCACAATGTCTTTAGGAAGGAAATTCCAGGATTTTCACCCAGTGACAGTGAAGAAACAGTGATATATTTCCAAGTCAGGCTTGTGAGTGATGTAGAGGGGAACTTGCAAGTGGTGGTGCTCCATGTATCTGCTGCCCCTGTCCTTCTAGATGGAAGTGGCCATGGGTTTGGAATCTAAGGATCTTTGATGAATTCTGCAATGCATCTTGTAAGTAGTACATACAGCTGCTCCTGAGTGTCAGTGGTGGAGGGAGTGGATGTGGTGCCAATCAAGTAGGCTGTATTGTCCTAGACGGTGTCAAGCTTCAAGTGTTATTGGAGCTGCACTCATCGAGGTAAGATTCTATTACAGCCCTGACTTGTGCCTTATAGGTGATTGACATGCTTTGGGGAGTCAGGAGATGAGTTACGTGCCACAGTATTCCTAGTCTCTGACCTGCTCTTGTAGTCACTGTATTTATGTGGCGTGTCCAGCTGAGTTTCTGATATTGATATTGATGGTTCCTGTGATGGTAACACCATTGAATGTCAAGGGGCAGTGGCTAGATGGTCTGTTATTGGAGATGGTCATTGTCTGGCATTCGTGTAGCATAAATGTTACTTGTCACTTGTCAGCGCCAACCTGGATATTGTCTAGATCTTGAACACAGACTGCTTCAGGAACTGAGGAATTGCGAATAGTGCAGAACATTGTGTAGCCATCAGTGAACATTTCCAGTTCTGACCTTATAATGGATGGAAGATCATTGAAGAAGTAGTTGAAACTGGTTGGGCAGAGGACACTACCTGAAGAACTCTTTCAGAGATGTCCTAGAGTGGAGATGACTGATCTCCAACAACCACAACGATCTTCCCGTGTGCCAAGTATGACTCCAACCAGCAGAAAGATCCCCCCGATACCGACTGATTCCAGTTTTGGCTATGTTTCCTTGATGCCACACTCAGTTGAATGCAGCCTTGATGTCAAAGCCTGTCACCCTCACCTCAACTCTGGGATTCAGCAGTGTACAATTAAGCACAACTAATATGAATTCCTCAAGGCAGTGTTCAAAGCCCAGTGATCTTCAACTGCTTCATCAATGAACCCTCTCCACGATAATGTGACAAGTGGAATAGTGTTCAAGATTGCAAAGTGGTCCATTCCATTTTCAATTTCTAACAAAATGAAAAATCTATTCCTGTGTGCAGCAAGACTGTGACAACATTCAGCCTTGGGTTGGTAAGTTGTAAATGATAAGTTCTCTAGACAAATGCCAATGTAATGATCATCTTTAAAAAGAAAGAAATAACCACTTTTCTTTGACCATCGAAAGCAATAACATGCTGAATCTTCCACAATCTAGTCTTCGAGGTCACCATTGAGAAGAAACTTATTTGGAGCAGGAGGATGAATATTGCAGCTACAAGAAGAGCTCAGATGCTGGGAAAGCTATAATAACTAACTTAGCACTTTACTCCCTAAAAGCTGTCCACCAAACTTAAGGCACAAACCAGGAGTGTGATGGAATACTCCCCAGTTTCCTGGATGAGTGCACTCCAAAAACACTCAAAAAAGCTTTACATCATCCAGAACAAGGCTGTCTGTTTCATTGGACCCGTCAAACACCTTCAACACGTATTCTTTCTGCTGCTCATGCCAAGTGCAGCAATGTGTACTAACTACAAGATGCATATAAACCACAGGCATCTTTAACAGTGCACTCCAAACCTGGAAGTTCTTCTTGTCAGCAGGACAAGGCAACAATGGCATAGGAAGATCACCATCTATAGATTCAACTCAAAGTCACACATCACTCCAGCTGGAAATACATCAATAATCCTTCATTGTTGTTGAATCAAAATCCGGGAACCCCTTCCTAAACAACTGTTGTATTTGTTGGTACACAAATTTCAACAGCTGAGAATGACAATTCATGATCACTACCACCTTGAAAGCAATTGGGGCAGCCAATAAATGCTGGTTTTGTTCGCAACATCTACATTCTACAGATGAATAATAACAAAATAGTACTTTAGAGCAACTAGCCATCTTCAGGACAAGAAATTAGGAAGAAGTGAAAATTAACAAACACATTATCTCACAATGCACATTTTCTTGTTACTGTGCATCTGTTTTTCTGTCATTCAGCATATGACAGTGCTTGCTTCTTAGCGTGCCTCTGAGCTCAGCTATTAAATTGAACCAAAGCATCTGTGCATTAGGTTTCCATCTCACGACACAACCAGACACAGATGAGTGCCTATTTATCTCTGACAGATTTTACATTTTATGCTAGTCTCCCAATTATATTTTGTTTTGACTCAACTCAGCTCTCTCTCTGATAGATGTTCAGATCTCCCATTCTCATCATTCTTTGTATCTACACACACAGGCATTCCTTTAACTGCACTAATTGCAGTTAAGTTATTTAATTCCTTGATCTAAATGAAATTGAACTCCGCTTATCTGACAGAAAGTCTGTAAACATCTGCAAAGGAAATGGAGCAACATGAGTGAAAGTTCTCTTGCTTTGCCTAATTCTTATCAGTTTCAAAGAAATGACTTGTGGGAAAACTGTGATTTTGGTTGGCTAATTGGGATAATGTGGAGCATATTTTAAAGGTAGGTGAAGCATTCCAAAATAGCATTAATTTTTTTGTAAATGCATGCTTACATATTATTTAGGTAAACTAAATTACCCTACTGTCTTACTTTCAGTAGCCAGCAGAGATGCCTAGAATGGCAAGGATGACTTTACAGTGTCCAGTCTCACAACAAAGTTTTACTGTGACAACCCTTGGACTATCTAGATAGTTGTAACTGCAAACTCCCAATCAGGGATGTGATTTCTGCCATCACTGGGGATTCGCAAGATGCAAGGAAGTACCTACTGCACTCCTTAAGTTTGTGACAATATACTGGCCTCCTTTCTCCTCAAGCATGTTTCAAACCCTGTTTTTAAAAGCATAATAGGGTTCTTAACAGAAATACATGAAATTTCCATCTCCTAGCTTCAAGCAGTTGAATGCATACAGCGTTGGTGCAGGAGGGACTGCTTTAGAAGGTTAAAGGGTGATCTGATCAAAATCTCCATGATATTAACAAGGAAAGACAAGGTAGATAAAGAAAGGTAGGGGATGTAAGACCCAAAAGGTAATAGGCAGAAATACCAAAGTGCAAAGAATGTTGTGATAAACAGATAATACTAGAGTAGAAAATAATAAAGTGGGTTCAATATAAGAAGAAACATAATAAAATCTAAATTAGAACAGTGAATGGATGCAAGTACACTAAATAGGATTGTTGACTAACCTTGTGGAACATGATCATGTGATAATAACAGAGATTTATGTCAAAGAAAGACAAGACTGAATATGAAATATTCTGGGACACGAGTTGTTCAGGAAAGATTGGAATAAAGCAGGTATGTCAGCGTTGAATAAAGAGAATTGCGCAGAGTTAAGAGAGAGGATGCCCCAGACAGGTCAAGGACAGATAACCCTTGGACTATCTAGACAGTAGTTGGCCTATTTGGCTGAAGTCAAACGTCCAATTTCATTGTTCGGTATTGTCTACAAGTTATCAACTAATGGATCAGATGTGAAGGAACAAATGCGCAAAGAAATTACGAAAAACTGCAAGAATTACGGGACAATTAAAATGGAGGAGTTCACTTATCTAAGTATTGTCTGGAATATTAGTAGTTTAAAGGACAGAGAAGGATACTAGTACCCACAGTGTGTTCAGGAGAATTTTCTAGGACTGTTATTTCCAGTTCAGCGTGAAAGGATGCACTGCTGCACTATTTTCTGAGAATGAGATGGGCCAATTGTCAGAAGGGGAGCAGTTATGGCACAGTGATCATTATGTCATAAGGTTTAGATTGGCTATGGAAAAGGAACAATCCAAAACAAGGATAATTAATAGGATAAGGATAAGGATAAGGATAATCAACAAGAATAAGGATAATCAACACAGGACAAGGATAATCAACTTCAATTGTATAAGAATGGATCTAGCACAGACAAACTGGAATCAAGGATCAGAAGGCAAACATGTTACTGAGCAATAGGGTTAAAGGCTTTAAACAGCCCTTAAAAAAGATACAATTCAAGAACAGTCAATATGCATTCCTATAAAGTGTAAAGGCATGGAAAACATATCCAGAACTCCCTGGATGATGAAAATGATGGATAGAAGAAGTGTGTTTATAAATAGGTAAAGGTAAAGGCCCCGTAGTCTTATTGAACCACAGGGAAGCTCTATCAAAGAGAGACAACAGATGGTGGTTTAACCAAAGGCTCACCAGACCTCAGGCGAAGGGAGAGGTTGAGAAGGAGAATTTGTCATGGTAACTTCAAGGCGCTCGGAGATTTGTCAACAGATTGACTGACCCTAGCTTGGGGATGTCGAAGCAACTAAGACCATTGCAAGTATATGCTATTCATTTGTAGCTTAATAAACCTATACCATATTTATTGGAATAATATACAAGTTGCCGTATGCTCAGGAGGTGGTATTGCAGTTTGGCAAGCCAGCCAGGAAACCTTAAAAGTAAAAAAAAAAAGCAGAACATACTACAGATGCTTTAGTTATGAAGTATATGACAGGGAAGTTGTCTCTTAAGCAGAAGGGGTTACAGTGTCCTGGAGAGGGATGATCCAGAGGGATTTATCCCCAAGGCAGATAATCCAGTAGCTGAGATGTAACAGTGATCACATAAACCCCCTTGTAAAGCAGTCACAATAGGAAGGATGGACAAATGGAATGTCAGAGAATAGTTCATTGGAATTAATTTGGAAGCATTATAGTAATCTGGAAAGCTGTTGGATAAAAAAAAGAGGGGGACAAATGACTTGTGCATAAGTCTTGCTTGTGGTGCATGTATTTTATAGAATTGTCTTGTTTTTTTCTGTGGTTGTCTCGTGGTCTTTCCTTTCCTGTTAGTGTGGTGCCCAGAAAGGAGTCAATCTCTTTACTGGAGACTGCTGATCACATTCCTGAAGGATGATGAGTTCTCTTGAAACAAACAGTAAGATGTAGTAATCCCTGGAGCATTGCACTTAAACAACACCACAACAGAACTTGTTACATTTGGAGCCAGAGACACCCTACTAGGAGATGTCCTACTGTGTAAAAGAGGACGAAAGATAAGAGCTAACTTCAGGCTATTCAGCAAGATGGGCCTAGGAAATAAATCAATTAACAATACAATAGGTAAATCAAAGTCACGTGACTGGGAAGGAAGGAGGATAAAAGAAGTTTATGATCGTTCAGGGTGGGAGAAACTTGAGAGAGCAAGTGAGGGGGAATGGGGTGAGGGAGAGAGAGAGAGACAGAGAGACCAACTCTTCAGGAGACAGCCCAAAGATGAGACTTCATAAGGATGCCCCTCGCATCAGCCTTCATCAACCCGAGAAGAGACAGGTAATATCATATTCACACACACACACACACACACACACGCACACACGAGAATAATTTTGTTTATATAACTACAGTATTCTATCAGTAAGTTGCTCTTAGCTCAATAATGCTTTGTGATTGTTCATGACTGAATTTGTATCTTGGGGTTCTTACTCAATATTACTGGTGAGCATGTTGGACACACTTCTGGACTGACAGGTCAACATTAGTGCCAAGTAGAAATTCATTAACTCTGTGGTTTGGTCCTCTATGCTTTAAAGCTATTGAGTGGTTAATATACATGAAATATCTGTACAAACTTCCAATACAGAAATTAATCTAAGAACAATTTATGATAAAATGCATGATTTAGTTGCTAGAAGCAATTATTTTGTTTGGTGTTTTTCAAATTTCTAGGATCCCTCTGGAATGGGCGTCTGACATTTTAGGGGCAGAGAAAATGTCAGGTGAAGTGTGTCAATTAAAACTGAACCCACTTTTCTTCCCTCTTATGTCTCTAAAAATCTGTTGCTATTTAGCAATTGTGAAATTTTCTTTCAAGCAAAGAAATTGTTTAATTGATCAAATGATGTGTATTGTGTGAAATCTGTCTCTATTCAATATTACGGTAAGTTGTTGTAGATCTATTGCCCTTTCTATGGAAACATACAGGCTTCCTATTGTTTGGGCAAAATAGGTTAAGGTTCATTTTGGAGATCAATCTTGATGCATTTCAGGTATTTGAAGGAACGGACCCAAGAAAGGAATCATTTGGTAATGGTTCTGAAAGAGTTACTATGAAGTAGCTTTAAGCTCCATTAAATCTGATAATGGTGCACAGTGTGACTTGTAATGACAGTCTGAGCAAAGCTGAGTTCTCCTAAAGCGATCCTATTGGTGAATGCCATCATAGTGTTATAAAGCAGAGGCTGACCCCCTCTGATAACTAAAACCGAAACACCCAGAGAGGAGCACCTCGCCTTGTAATCTGTTAAAAAGGGGTGTGAAAAGTGATATAACCTGCTTCACAGCAACTTCTAGTGGTTAAATAAAACAAGTCCCTGACACTCACTTTACAATAACAATTTATTGAACTCTAACAGTGAGCAAATTACCTAAACTATGAATGAACCAAATAAACCTCTTCCAATTACTAACTATTCCTGAACAAAACAAGATTCTAGTGGTATGCTGTTCCAATAAATACAATTCCCACCTAAACAAAATAATAAAAAAAAACACAGACTTTAGTCTCTCGAAATTACAGCCAGACTACGTGTTTTCCAGAACGCTCTGTGTCTTCTCCACCAAATGTTCTGTTAGGAATGCCTTTTCCATTGAATTCTTCTGTCAGGAATAGTAACTAGTTGTGCCATACGCACCTTTGATTGAGATGGCGCTTTCTCTAAAACTTAGAGAAGACCAGGAGAGTTAACGATCCTCTCAAGAGCTAACAGCTGTTAACCCTGGCAGACGGCAGTTAATTCTCCTGATTTTTTCAACTGCTCTCCCCTTTTATACCCTTGATGACATCTCAATTTCTTACAACTGGATTGGTCCTATGTTGTCAAAAACATCAGAATTAAATTTAATTGGTTTTTTGGTCTCTAATTACCTGATTGAAATTGATTGGCTAAAATCAAAACTTGTTGTCTTGATAACAAAACAAAACTGCTGCTTGGCCTGCTAACTGTATGGCCTTTTGATATAAATGTTTCAATTCAGGTGCTCTCTGTGCACGTGTCCACAGACATCCTTTTTGAATCTCTAAGCATAGAAAAAACACATCATCTTTTAAAGGGACCCTGCACTGCTTTCCTCCCTTGTATTTTACAACTACCAATATTTTACAAACATCAAATTCTAACTCATAATTTGTGGGGTCTAATCCACAAATACTCCAACCAAATTCGCAATACCTCCCCCCTTAAGAAAAAAATGAACCATTATGAAAAGGTGGCTTCTTTTTTCCTTTTAAAACCTTAACTCCATTATATTACTCGATCAATATCTAATTAATCTAGAGTTATAAATTTCATACAAATCTACACAACGTTGAACACCACCGCATTGGTTTTATTGGTTTTATTACAAAACAGTTAAGACCATAAGGTGTAGGAGCAGAAGTAGGCTTTGCCATTCAATGAGATCATGACTGATCTAAGAATTCTCAACTCCACTTTCCTGCTTTTTCCCCATAACCCTTGATTCCCTTAGATTAAAATTTGTCTATCTCAGTCTTGAATATACTTAGCAATCCAGCCATGTTAGCCTTCTGCAGTAAAGAATTCAACAAATTCACTACTATCAGAGCACAAGTTACTCCTCGTCTGTGTTACTAATGCATGACCACACTTGCAAGTCCCCTAAGAATCTTGTATGTCTCAGTAAGGTTGCCTTTCATTCTTCTATATTCCAACGAGTGCAATCCCAATCTACTCAACCACAGCTCATAAGACAGTCCCACCATACTTGGCGTTATCCTTTCTTTGGATAAGACAAAGAAACTGTTCACAGTGTTCCAGCTATGGTCTGATTAGTGCCTTGTATAATTTTAGCAAAACCTCCCCACTTTTATACTCCAACTCCTTCATTTCAAAGGCCAACATTCTATTTGCATTCCCGATTACCTGCTGAAATCAGATGCTGACTTTTTGTGATTCACGGATAAGGCTTCCCAAATCCTTCTCTCCAGTAGCTTTCTGCAATGTTTCTCCATTTAAATAGCATTCAGCTCTTCTATTCTTCCTGCCAATCTGCATAATTTCACATTTCCCTACATTATATTCCACCGACCAAGTTTTTACGAATTGGCTCAACCTGTCTATATCTCTCTGCAGACTCCTTATGCCATCCCTCCCTACTTCCTTTCCCACCTATATTTGTGTCATCTACAATGTGTCTATAATGCATTCACTTTCCTCATCCAAGACATTAATATATATATTGTGCATGTAAAGATGACGGTATAATTCAGTAACAACAGGTTCACAATTAACAGTGCAATACTTAAAATATTCATGGACAAGATCATTCAAATGCGAGGCAACTCCCTCACTTTCCAGACAAATTTCTCACATTTTGCTCCACATCTTTTAACATCCAAAATAGAGGAGATTCAAATTTACATGTATGACATTACTGCTCGACTAGTCATCATTCAGTATAGCAAGGTGTTCAGTTTAATGTCATGAACGACAAAGAATGGAGCAGATGGCTAACACTGGAATGAAATATACTTCTGCACAGAAAGGTGAAGATGTACTTTGTGCTGGAAGTACTCCATTAGGCCAATATTTATTTTCGATTCAGTGATTTTAAATAGAAAGGAAATACATAAGATGATCTCTATATCACTTGAGATCAAGATAAAAAATAAGGACCACTGATTAAAGTTTGAGAACATTTGTAGCTTGGATTGTGGATGAGATTGTAGACTTGCTCGCTGAGCCGGTGGGTTTGGTTACAAGTGTTTCATCATCCTGCTAGGTAACATTATCAGTGCACCTCTGGTGAGGCATCGGTGTTCTGTCTTGCTTGCTATTTATATGCCTCAGTTTGTTGGTGTTTGGTGTCACTGCTGGTGCTGTTTCTCAGTTGTTTATACACAGGGTCCAATTCAACGTGTTTGTTGATGGACCAAAACCAGCAAAACTGATGTGATATACCAAATACCACGCAAGGACTGTGACAAAAACACTACACAGGCCAAACCAGAGGAAAACTGATAATACGGATACACGAACACCAACTGGCCACCAAGAGACACGACCACTTCTCACTTGTCTCACTACACACTAGACAAAGAGGGACACGAATTCAACTGGGACAACACATCCATAATCACATAAGCCAAACAGAGACATGCCAGAGAACTCCTGGAGGCCTGGTATTCCAACTGGAACTCCATCAACAAACACATTGAATTAGTTCCTGTTTACAAAGCACAGAGAAACAGAACCGGAAATGGTACCAAACACCCCAGCAAACTGAGGTATATAAATAACAAGTGGGACAGAACACCAACACTTCACCGGAGGCGCACTGACGATGTTACCTAGCAGGGTGACAAAACACTTGCAACCAAACCCATCAGCTTGGCGAGTATGTCTACCACCTCATCCACAATCTGAGCTACAAATCTTCTTGAAAACTTTAAACTCCTACAGGCACAACACCCTCAAACTGGCCCCCATCCAGCTGAGCACGACCTGCGAACAACTACACTTCCTGCACAAATGTCTCAGAAAGCAGGTACAACCACAAAGCTTAAAATATAAACAATCCACAAGCACAGAGGACAACTGAACAGAACAGCCGCAGAATGATAAGATTTATGATCAACAATGCCCACAACCGCCTCCACAAATACAAACGGGAAATTGCGTGCCAAAAACCTCTGTAGTGCAACGCAACCGACCAGGAACAGACATCCACACTTGAACAAGTCATCAGTATAACAACAACAAAAGACCAGAACAAAGAAAAGAATAGCCCTATAAGAAAAACTGTACAAAATCACCCACAACAATGACACAACACAGATTTCTGGACTAAAAATATCTCGGGCTGACCACTTACAGACATTGAGAAGACCGTTCTGATATGTGGACTGAATTATAACTACAGAGGCTCCAAAAAGACTGACTTCCTGACTGATGGAATTGACACTAAAGAGCAACGGATTCACGGAAGAAGTACAACAGACCATCAGGCAGACGATAGTCTCAGCACTGAGCAAAAAAGGTAAGTGGAACACATTCAACAAAGAAAAGCCTCAAGAAAGACAGGAACATACTAACACGGACAATGGACGCATGCCAGTAATCCTCAATAGAGCCCAATACATCGAGAACGCTAACGCACTAACGGGTACCGACACCTACCAACAGATGGCGATCGACCCAACACCAGTTGGGGAACCAGATTACAACGACCCTGAAGAAATTACACAACTCAGGAGACATCAGCAAGACAGACTACCAAAAAATGAAGCCAGAGAGATCCAACACACACCGATTCCACAGACTCCCCAAGGTACACAAACCGGGAGTCCCCCTCAGACCCATTGTCTCACTACCAGGCACACCAACATATAGGCTTGCCAAAGAAGTACAACAGAAATTGAAATACTTAGTTGACAACACTACCCACTTCATCTACTCCTCCCAAGAATTCCTCAACATCATCAAGGACACCAGGATAGAAGAGGATGAGATGATATCCTTCAACATAATAGCACTACTTACATCAGTAAACATTGATGTAGCCCAAAAAACAATTGCCACACTACTGGACGAATCAAGTAGGCAGGCACCCCAGGACACCAACAACATCAATAAGGACACCACCCTGAAACTACTAGATCTGTGCATCACAACCCACTTCACCTCCAACGACGGCATATACAAACAAATCAATGGAGCACCAATGGGATCCCCAATATCAGCACTGATTGCAGAAGCAGTAATGCAAAGGTTAGAACGGACAGTGCTCCCCACTATCTAACCCAAACTCTGGGTCCAATATGTCGATGACACCTTCATGATTATCAAATACACAAAACCAGAAGAAACTCACTGATACATAAACAACAACCGACTGCCCTTCCCAAACATAATGGTGGAATGCAAAAACAATGGGGAACTCCAGACTAGCGTATATAGAAAGACCACAAATACAGACCAGATGCTCAATTACACTAGCAATCACCCCAATGTCCACAAACAGAGTTGCATCAGGACACTATTTAAAAAAGCCACAACTCATTGCAGCAACCTGGAATTATGCAAAGCAGAACAGGGGCACCTATATGGCGTTTTCAAAAGAAACAGATACCCGAAAACCACAATCCGCCATTACCTCCAAAATAGACCACAACAGGAACATACAACACAGCCAGACACACTAATCACCCTACCATACATCAGAGATATATCAGAGATGACCACAAGACTACTCAGACCCCCAGGTACCAGGGTAGCCCAGAAACCAACAACCACCCTATGATAGCTACTGACAACCGTAAAAGATCTTTTTGAGACTCAGCTCCACTTACCCGCCCACTCACCATAACCCTTAATTCCTTTACAGTTCTAAAATTTATCTAGCCTTGCCTTAAACACATTCAGCGAGGTAGCTTCAACCGCTTCACTGGGCAGGGAATTCCACAGATTCACAACCCTTTGGGTGAAGAAGTTCCTCCTGGCCTCAGTCCTACATCTGCTTCCCTTTATTTTGAGGCTATGCCCCCTAGTCCTAGTTTCACCTTCTAGTGGAAACAACCTCCCTGCCTCCACCTTATCTATTCTCTTCATTATCTTATATGTTTCTATAAGATCTCCCCTCATTCTTCTGAATTCCAATGAGTATAATCCCAGCCTACTCAGTCTCTCCTCATAATCCAACCCTCTCAACTCTGGAATCAACCGAGTGAATCTCCTCTGCACCCCCTCCAGTGCTAGTATATCCCTTCTCAAGTAAGGAGATCAAAATTGCACACAGTACTCCAGGTGTGGCCTCACCAGGACCCTATACAGCTGCAGCATAGCCTCCCTGTTTTTAAACTCCATCCCTCTAGCAATGGCAGACAAAATTCCATTTGCCTTTTTAATTACCTGCTGCACCTGCAATCCTACTTTTAGCGATTCATGCACAAGGACACCCATGTCCGTCTGCACAGCAGCATGCTGCAATTTTTTACCATTTAAAACATAGTCCATTTTGCTGTTATTCCTACCAAAATGGATGACCTCACTCTTATCAACTTTGTACTCCATCTGCCAGACCTTTGCCCACTGACTTAGACTATCTATATCCCTCTGCAGACTTTCAGTGTCTTCTGCACACTTTGCTCTACCAATCATCTTAGTGTCATCTGCAAATTTTGACACACCACACTTAGTCCCCAACTCCAAATCATCTATGTAAATTGTAAACAATTGCGGTCCCAACACTGATCCCTGAGGCACACCACTAGCCACTGACCGCCAACCCGAAAAACACCCATTTACCCCTACTCTTTGCTTTCTACTAGTTAACCAATCCTCTATCCATGCCAATACATTACCTGTAATACCATGCAACTTTATCTTATGTAGCAGCCTTTGGTGTGGCACCATGTCAAATGCCTTCTGGAAACTCAGATACACCACATCCACGGGTTCCCCATTGTCCACCATGCAAGTAATGTCCTCAAAGAATTCCACCAAATTAGTTAAACATGACCTACCCTCCATGAACCCATGCTGGGTGTTCCCAGTGGGACAATTTATATCCAGATGTCTTGCTATTTCTTCCTTAATGATGGATTCAAGCATTTTCCCCACTATCGAAGTTAAGCTAACTGGCTTATAGTTACCTGCTTTTTCTATACTTCCTTTTTTAAACAGTGGCATCACATTAGCTGTTTTCCAATCTGTGGGAACCACCCCAGAATCCAATGAATTTTGGTACATAATTACTAGTGCATTTCCCCCATCACCTCTTTTAGTACCCTGGGATGCATTTCATCAGGGCCAGGAGACTTGTCTACTTTTAGCCCCATTAGCTTGCCCAGCACTGCCTCCTTAGTGATAATGATAGTTTCTAGGTCCTCACCTGCTTTAACCTTCTTGCCATCAGTTTTCGGCATGTTATTTGTGTCTTCCACTGTGAAGACCGACACAAAATAACTGTTTAATGCCTCGGCATTTCCTCATTCCCAGTTATTAAATTGGCCTTCTCATCCTCTAAAGGACCAATGTTTACCTTCGCCACACTTTTATGATTTACATATTTCTAGAAATTTTTGCTGCCTGTTTTTACATTTTGAGCTAGCTTACTCTTATAATCTATCTTACTTTTCTTTATAACTTTTTTTGTGGCTTTCTGTTGGCCTTTAAAGATTTCCCAGTCTACTAGTTTCCCACTAATCTTTGTTTTTTTGTATGTATTTTTTTAATCTGATACTTTCCTTTATTTCCTTAGACATCCATGGCTGACTATTTCTTTTCCTACAGTTCATCCTTATCACTGGAATATACTTCTGCTGAGCACTGTGAAAAATCGTTTTGAAAGTCCTCCACTGTTCCTCAATTGACGCACCATAAAGTTTTTGCTCCCATTTTACCTTACCTAACTCCTCCCTCATCCCATCATCGTCTCCTTTGTTTAAGTACAGGACATTGGTACTGGATTTAACCTTCTCGTGCTCCATCTGTATTTTAAATTCGACCATACTGTGATCGCCCCAGCAAAACCAGCAAAACTGGAGTAATATACAAAATACCATGCAAGTTCTGTGAGAAACACTGCATAGGCCAAACTGATAATACGGATACACGAATACCAACTAGCCACCAAGAGACATGACCAATTCTCACTTGTCTCACTGCGCACGGGCAAGGAGGACACAAATTTGACTGGGACAACACATCCATAATCACACAAGCCAAACAGAGACATGCCAGGGAATTCCCAGAGGCCTGGTATTCTAACCGGAACTCCATCAACAAACACATTGAATTAGATCCTGTGTACAAACCACTGAGAAACAGAACTGGAAGTGGTACCAAACACCCCTCAAACTGAGGCATATAAGTAACAGGCAGGACAGAACACTGATGTTTCACCGGAGGCGCACTGACGATGTTACCTAGCGGGGTGACAAAACGTTTGCAACCAAACCCACCAGCTCGGCGAGCATGTCTACAACCTCAAGGACCACTGAGCTCTGAATTACATCAACTAATTCAAATAACTGGTGCTTACATGAACTGTAATGGTGTAAAAAAAAAGGGGCTTAACATATTAACTAAAAATGGCCACAGGCATCATGTAGATCAACGTTGGGGAGGCAAAGGTCAACTGGTATCATTGCTGGACTGTTAATCCAGAAGCCAAAAAACCAAGATAACCAAGAATCCCACCCCGGCAAATGGTGGAATTTGAATTCAATTAAAAAATCTGGAATTATGAATCTCGTGGTAACCGAGAATCCGTTGCCGAATGTCGGAAAATCCCATCTGGTTCATTGCTGTCCTTTAGGGAAGGAAACGGCCATCCTTACCTGGTCTGGCCTACACGTGACTCCAGACCCACAGCAATGTTATTGACTCTCAACTGCCCTCTGGAGTGGGCAATAAACGCTGCCTAAAAGCAACACCCTCATCCCATGAATGAATAGAAAACAAAAGGGCCTAGTTAGTTGAGTTTAATGAAGTCAACATGTATAAAGAAAAAGGACAGTCGGAGGTGTGAAAAAATCATCATCTCCTATTTTACAACATTATGAGAATATTTACAAGTTAGGGATGAAACCTCACCAAGTAGAAATGGAATAAACATCCAAGTTTGGGCACGGAGGAAGAGATGGATTTTAGAACAAAGGCTGGAGAAGGCTCTCTCTCTCTCAAGGAGTAAAGCACCCACTGACTGAATGGAAACATCAGGAAACCAAGACCCACAAACGATAGACCAAGAAAGTAACCAATCAATTGTGGTCTCAGTTAAAACCTTGCACCTAAAGAACATTAACAAGACTGGAAGCTGTGTATTTTCCTTTTGTACTGGAGAACACCCCGTTTGAATTGTTAATATGTATGTTTCTGTGAGTGAGTGAGTGAGTGCAAGAGAGTCAGTGAGGGTATGATAAAGCAACTGTGATGGTGTGAGCGAGAGAGAATGAAATTGTTATTGGTTAGTGCATGGATTATAGGAGTCAGGAGGTCATTTTGCAGTTGTACAGGACATTGGTTAGGCCACTTTTGGAATACTCTCTGCTATAAAAAGATGTTGTGAAACTTGAAAGGGTGCAGAAAAGATTTATGACGATATTGTCTGGGTTAGAAGACTTGAGCTTCAGGGAGAGACTGAATTGGCTGGAGCTATTTTCACTGGAGCATCAGAGGCTGAGGGGTGACCTTATAGACATTTATATAATCATAAGAGGCACGGGTAGGGTGAATAGACAAGGTCTCTTCCCCAGGGTAGGACAGTCCAAAACTAAACAGCATGGATTTAAGGTGAGAGGGGAAAGGTATAAAAGAGACTTAAGGGACTACTTTTTCACACAGAGGGTGGTGCGTGTATGGAATGAACTGCCACAGAAAATGGTGGAGGCTGGTATAATTACCGCATTTAAAAAGCATTTGGATGGGTACATGAATAGGAAGGGTTTAGACGGATGTTGACCAAATGCTGGCAAATGGGACTGGATTAATTTAGGATATCTGATTGGTGGGGACAAATTGGACTGAACGGTCTATTTCCATGTTCTATTACTCTATTATGACAGAGTGTGCGGGTGTGAGAGACTGAGTGAGGGTGTGACAGCGAGTGAGTGAGTAAGTGGGGAAGTGGTAAGTATTCTTTATGTCGTGCCTTCATTATTTTCTTTGAGGATAACAGGAACTAATTTGCCCTTTTCTAAATTGAAGAAAATATTGTGCTTGGCTCCTTATTCCTACAGTAGGAATTAATTAATTAGTTGGAGAAATATATAGCTTTGTGTTAAAAACTACTTAAACTTTTGTTGTGGCCAACCAAGGGGTGAACTGGTTTGCCTCTTCTTTTAGTTTTCAAATCAACCGCTTGACAATGTTATTACACCCTCTGGAGTAGGTGGGACTTGAACCCTGGCCACTTGCTCTAGACATAGGGACACCACCACTGCACCACAACAGCACACCCCACCCCCACAGTTCATCTCTTGTTTTTTGTTTTCTCGTGTTCAGGAATGTAATTACACACCTCTGAACCGGTGTCTCCTGACCTAGAGTTGAGACATTACTTCTGCCCCATGACAGCATTCTCCCTTCACCCCCTTCCCGTGCCCTGCACACACTGTTCACCTCTTTTTTTTAAATCCAGAAGTGCAGTCGCACACACTTGAACATCTTTTCCCCATTACCAAAACGCCTGTGGTTGTACTTTCTATCTATTAATCGCACCAGTAAATTGCCCATGCTCTCCAATTGTTTAATTTACATGCAAAGACCATTAAGTGCAATCAAAGATGTGGGAAAGATAGGGAGTGGGGAGGGGGCTAAATTAAAATAGAGTTGGAGGTGGATATAAAGCACTGTATCCCCTGTGGTGCCCACCTGTCTTTAAAAGCATCAAGAGCATTGATGGACTCTGTGTGCTCCTTCTCCAAGAACACCCAATGTAGCTGCAGAAGAGAGGCAGAAAGTCAGTAGAGATGACCGCCTGCACAGCCTACTGCCTGGACTTGTTAGTAGCCAGCCTGGCCTGGCCCAGGAGCAGAGTGACAAGGAGGTCCTCCGATCTGCCCACAAACCTCTGCACCAGTTGCCCAAAGATCAACAGTGTGGGGCTGAAGAGCAACCAAAAGCGCAACAGAAGACTTCTCAAATACAGGTGATTCTCCTATAACATGATAGTTGCGTTCTTGTGTGACCTCGTGCTATAGAAAATTGCGTTTAAAGGGAAATCATTATAGAAAATCGCTATACCTGTGCAGCAGAAAGTTTGTGTTATCCAAACAGCATCCACAATTCAGCGATCGCATTCAGCCAATTTGCATTAACGAAACACACATTATAGCAGATCTCCCTGTAGCTAAAAAAGGGAGCGCAATCACCCACAATCAGCATATACATGATTGACGGACTCCACAGTATGCAAAATAAACAGTTGGACTGGGAGCCGCCAACTGCAGTTGAATAGGACTACTGCATGAAACACCTTCCACTCCAATTCCCTGATGGAAAATGGGTGCAGTTCTGTGTATAGATCCCAGCCATGAGGATAACCCGCACCTGGCAGTTGATAAACACACCAAGAGGTATCCAGGCAGACAAAGGAGTCAAGGTCGACAGTTCACCTCTTGGTACCTGGTTGCAATGCATTGCTCCTGCAAAGGGCCCATGTCATATTAAGGCTATATTTGATTTATGCTAGATCATAACATATGGAACAATTGGGTGGGAAGCTGTAACGTAGCGATCCTATCACTTTTCTGACTCAGTGCAATGAAGTCCAGAACAGGAAGGCTTGGGAATGGCCTTGTACCTGGAAGCCAATTGAGGCCATTCAAGGCCCTATCTAACGCCACAGGCACTGATCCACTGTTGGGAGTGGCCATAAGTGGTGAACCTATCAGGTTATCCTGTAGACTGGGCAGGGCTTTGGAGGGGGAGGGATGTTGTGCACTTGGACAGCCCCTGACCAACAGAGGCACCTACCAAAGATTTGGACGGATGAAGACCCCAGCTTGCCTTAAACAATAAACCTGCTGCAACACCCCCAATCTGTTGTCTGGGGCCACCCTGCCTGGTATCAGATAGCCTGCACCCCTTATCCTACACTTGGGTTTCCATCATAATCCTCTTGTGGGTCTCCTGTAATAGTAGCAGCAGTGACCAATGATCCAGCAGTGCTGCTGGTACTGGAGAGCCGCTAGCATTTAGTTGGTCTGTGTTTTTTGGGGTTCGGGAACTCCTCTTAAGGATAACAAGCATCCCAAGTTAGACCAGGTAAGCAACAGAGTGAATCCAGTTGGGGGTGCAGAATGGTTATCAGCGGAACTGTCAATGATCCTCCACAAGTGGACAGACCCACCACTGAAAACATTAAATTTTGCCCAATTAATGAGATGTTTAACACAGACAAGTGTTAACATGTGAAAAAGCGGATTTCTAATGTTATATCTTCTTTGGAGTTTTGAAGCAACTGTAAAAGATAAGACTGCTACCAGGAAGCATTCTTTCTGTTCTAAGTAGCTTTTTTCTCCTAGCAAGCTTTAGCATTTTTCATACAAACTTACAGTATGACCTTTTCCCATTTTAGCATAAATCTTCTGTCATATAATGAGTAGATTCTGTGCTTCCAATTATTCTCCATTTGTGTGAGGTATAATGTATTTTAAACAGGAGCAAAGTTGCACTTACCGAGCTCGCTGGAAGATTACTTCATAGCACGTCTTTAATTTCCATTTATCCCTATCTGGTTATAAAGAGCCACAACACATTGTCTGCATTTATGCTGGTGTGTATGACATGATATAAATTAACTTTTCAGCGTCATTTCACAATTCCCATTGCCTGAAGCAGATAAATGAGAGGTGATCTTAATGAAACATACAGGCCCTGAGGAAACTTGACAAGGTAGATGCTAAAAAGATGCTTCCCTTATGCAATAGGCTAGAAATAAGGGTCAAAAAACAAAATAAGTGGATGTCCACTTAACAGGGAAGTCGGGACAAGGTTTTTTCCTCGCTGAGGTTCATTAGCTTGTGGAATTCTCATCCACAAACAGCAGCGGAGGCTGGGTCATTGAATATGTTTACTGATTCTTGGCTAGTGTGGGAGTGAAAAAGTAAAGAGGGTAGACAGGAAAGTAGAAGCCAATATCAGGATACGTCCAATCTCATCAAACAACAGAGGACATCTGATGGGGGTCCTACTACTATCATAATTGATATGTTCATATATTCAAAGCATGATTTGTAATGCTGGCATTTCCCCCAACATACATCAAAGGTTTCTAACAGGAAGACAACTTGACAGCAGTCTAGTGAACCATAAAGAGGCAAAGGCTTGAAAAAGTACACTCATTTGCAACGTGAAACTGCACTTAAATTGAAAATACTGAAAAATGATAAAAGACAAGCTGATTTGGAAGGGTTTGTTTCAGTTTAATTGGCTCTTTTCCTGCCAACAGTGAAGCTTCTCCCATGGAATCACAGATCACCCATTGGAATTCTTAGCAGTTTGCATGATAATGTCATGACTGGCATGCATCATAATCTTATTGGTTAGTATGCCAGGCCAGACCTAAGTCTATAGTCTTAATGCAAGAAAAAACATGATGTCGTCAATTTTCTGAAATTGGACTAGATGAGAGGCATATGCTGCTGAATAACATAATTCAAATTTGGAGAAATCTCTCAGGAATTATAATGAATGCCTTCTGTATAATGACGAATCTCAGCGTACTCAGCACAAATACTGTATTTGAAGACAGTTTCCTATGCGACAGCAAGCTCAAAAAGAAGCAATATATTTTCCTTTAACTGCTAGGGCTTTTAATGTTGGCTTACATCAATCTATTTGCAATTCTAGGCTAAATATTTCAGCAACACAAGCAAAATTAGCATGTTTACACTCTAAATGAAAATATTTTAAATTGAGTAGGGACAGTGATCTCAGTTTGCAGATAAATTGGTCAGTGAACAGTGCGAATAGATGAGGCCAAAAAAAAAGGCAAATGGCAAAACATCATATCAACGCAGAATATACAAATCAAGATGTAAAACTGACATGTATACATAGGTACAGAAGGAAGCATTTAGCACTTCAAGCCTGCTCCACCATTCAATGAAATTATGGCTGAACTACATCCAAACTCTGTACCCAACTTTGCATACCCCTCAATATCTTCAGTTGACAGAAATCTATCAATAGTGGATTCAAAATTAACAACCGAATCATCATCAACTGTTGTTTGCAGAAGACAGCACCCAGCTTCTATTGCTCATTCTATTTTCAAGAGATTCCTGAAATGGTTGGCTCTAAGTTTTAGGATTTGTCCCTAAGCTCTAGATATCGCAACAGTAGTTAACCTCTATCTATCTACTAGCTTCCCTTAATATCTTGAAAACACCCATTAAATCACTCCCTAATCTTCTAACAGTATAAACATTGTTATCATAAACACTACTTGTGATCTAACCCTTGGAGTCCTGGATTATCTGAATAAATCTATCCTGTTTTCCTTCCAAGGCTAATACATGTTTTCATCTATACTACCTATAATGTCACCTACCTTTGACAAACATGGATTTTTAAAATATTTATTCACAGACAGACCAACATTTATTTGTCATCATTACATGCTCTCAAAAAGGTATGGTGAGCTGTTTTCTTGAGCTGCTGCGGTTGTTAGGGTGTATGGACACCCACAATCATCTACAATGCAATTAGGATGAACACACCAGGATTTAACCAACAACAATGAAGGGACAGCAATGTAATTCCAAGTCAGGATGTGGGAGGCTAGGAGGGGAACTTGCAGATGATAATGTTCCTATGTATCTGTTGCCCTTGTCCTTCTAGTAGATAGAGGTTATGAGTTTGGAAGGTGCTGTCAAAACAGTTTCGGTAAACATCTGCAATGCATCTTAGATGGTACACACTGCTGCCACTGTGCATTGTTATGGAAAGGAATTCAATGTTGAAGGTTTTGGTTGGGGTACCACTTGGGTAGGTTGCTTCATTCTGCACGGCGTTGTGCTTCTTCAGTGGTGTTGGAGTTGCTGCATTCATCTAGGCAAGTGGAAAGTAATCCATCAAGGTCCTGGACAGATTTTGAGGAGACAGAATGTGAGGTACTCACTGCAGAATTCCTAGCCTCTGACCCATTCAGAAAAGGAGACATTTTGAAATCAAAATGTTAAGTGTTTCTCTCTGCACAGAAGTTGCCAGGCTTGTTCAATTTCTCCAGCAATTTCTGTTTTTTATTTTTGCAGCCACATTATTTCTATAGCTGATCTAGTTCAGCACCTCCAGGATGTTACTGGCGAGTGACTCAACAATGATAATGCCATTGAACACCAAGTGGTGATGGTTAGAATCTCTCTTCTTGGAGATGGACATTGTCTGGTATTGAGAGGCATGAATTTTACTTGCCATTTATCAGCACATTCCTGGATGTTGTCCAGCTGTTGTAGTGTATGCACGTATCTTGATATATTGGTATCTAAGGAGTCACAGATGCTGCTGAACATTGTGTAATCTTCAGTCAACATCCCCATTTCTGATCTTATGATGAAAGGAAGGTCATTGATGAAACAGCTGAAACTGGTTGTCCCCAGGAAATGACTTTGCAGAACTCCTGTAGCAATGTCCTGGAGCAGAGATGATTGACCTCAAACAAACAACCATGATTCTCCATGCT
The DNA here is from genome assembly GCF_021869965.1 of Rhincodon typus. Taxonomy (NCBI): domain Eukaryota; kingdom Metazoa; phylum Chordata; class Chondrichthyes; order Orectolobiformes; family Rhincodontidae; genus Rhincodon; species Rhincodon typus. Next base: position 34,133,819 of record NC_063350.1, read on the forward strand.
AGCTATGACCCCAACCAGAGGACAGGTTTCTCCCTGATTCTTACTGATGAAGTTTTACTACAGTTCCTTAATGCCATAATCAGTCAGGTTGATGCTGGACAGATGCCAGTGTTGAAGCTGTACTGGAGCAGTTGGCTAGGGATTTATATATTTCTGCAGCACAGGTCTTCAGTATAATTACCAGATTACTGACAGGGCCCATTGTCTTTGCAGTGTCGAGTACCTTCAGCTGGTTCTTGATATCATGTGGAGTGAATTGAATTTTTTGAAAACTGGCAAGTGTAATGCTAGACTCCATAGGAGGATGCTGAGATGGATCATTCACTTGGCTCTTCTAACTGAAGATAAATGAAAATGCTTGCCTCTTGTCTTGGAACCCTTTATCTATCATCCAAGTCATTAATAAATGCAGTGACTAGTTTATGCCACAATACAGATTCCTGTGAAATAGCACCAGCTACATCCTGTCAATTAGAGTACATTTCCAATTTTTTCCTAATCTTACTCACTAACCACACAACTAATCTCTTAATGAGGTCAATAATTTGCCCTTGATTCCACAAACTTTGATTTTGGTTAATAGTTCCTGAAGCGGGAGTTTGCCAAATGCATTCTCAGTCCATATAAAGAAGATGCACAGATATATTCCTTGTTTAACTATCTCAGTGACATCTTTAGAAAAAAGTATTAAATTAGGCTAATACAACATGATCTACTGTTTACCATTCCAATCTGGCACTCCAATCAGCTGAATATGTTGAAGATGGTCAGCTACCCTTTGTCCATAATTATCTGCTTTCGTAGTTTCCGAACAATAGACTTTAGATAAACTGGTCTATAATTTCCTCAACTCTCTCCCTCACTTTAAATAGTGAAGTTTCATGTGCAATTTTTCAATCTAAAGCAACTATTCCCAAACTGAGCTAAAAATTGGAAGCTTTTAGTTAGGTGTATCCCAACCATTTATTTAGTTGAAAAAGGAACAACATCTTGACATGTTCTTTTAGTTTGCAAAGGTCAAGGCTTGCCTATGAATACATATAGCTCCTCACATGAATCTCATAGGCAAGAAACCTAAACTTAGCAGGGGCATATGAAATTAGCACAAACCAAAAGAACTGCTGACACTGTAAATCAGTATCAAAAACAGAAATTGCTTAAAAGGCTCAGCAGGTCTGGTAGCATCTGTGGAGAGAATTCAGAGTTAACACTTTGGGTCCAGTGACCCTTTCTCAGAAATTAATGCTGAGTTCAACAGACCCCACTTTGAAGGGTTATAACCCATAATATATAAGTTACAAATTTATACAGCAGGCATAGATGCTCTTTGAAGGTTGCTAAGTTTTGTTTAAGTGCCATAATCTGAAGTCATTTAAATTCCAGCCCTTTAAGCATAAAAACTGAAGAAAAAAAAATCAAGCTGCAGCATTCAAATGCAATAAAGAATATATTTGCAGTTAAAGTGTATTGACTAACAGGCCACCTGGTATAACTTAGAAAATAAAAACAGCTCTGTGTTCCTGCAGCTTTAATTAACTCAAAACTCTCAAAATGCGTCTTTTTATTCCCCCAAATCTTGTTTCTAAAATCTTACCCACAACCCATTGAACTAATTGGCTGTAGTTGTTAGGACTGTCTTTCTAACTGTTCTTTAATATGGTGCTACATTTGGCACCACCCCATAAGAAAGAAAGACTATAGCAGTCCTTTCCAAATTTCTGCTCACACTTAGCACACAGCATGCAAATCATCTGGACAATCTGATTAGACCATCTACTTCATGCATTGCTTTTCCAATATCTCAACCTCAATTTATCAATTATCTCTAATGTATGTGCCATAACTGTTTTTTTTGTCAATTTCTTCTTCCTCAGAAAACCCTGATGCAAAGAACTCATTGTTGCTTGTTGTAACATTACCTTGCAGGTCATGCATATCTCACTTCCTTCGTCCTTCAGCAGATCCACTCCACTTCTTGCTACTCACATATTGTTTACATCCTGGTAGAAGATTTTTGTCTGTCATTATATTCTTATATATTCTCTTTGACATTAATTTACTCTTACCTCCCTCTCAATCTATTGTATTTGCCTTGATTTTCACTTGTATAATTAACCTGACATGTAACATACATACTCCCTTTTTATCCCATTGCAATATCTATCTCTCTTTACATCCAATCAACTGTGTTTGGGTCCCATATATTTTACCTTTGTCAAAATGTAGGAAGCATATACTGGAAGTATTTCTTAATTAAAAATTACCCATTGTTGTTACAGTTTCTCCTGTTAGTTTTCAGTTTCCTTTTATTCTAGCTAGATCCGTTCATATTTCATTAAAATGAGCATCTTTCCAACTTAGACAAGCTACTTTAGATCATTCCATTCCATTCTGCCTTACTCATCTAAACATTATGATGTGATGACCACACTTGCACTAGTGCTCCACATAAATGATTGGTATACGTTATCCACCCCATTTCCTCTAACCAGTTCTAACCATGTCTCCTTTCTAACTGGGCTGAGAACGTACTGGTCAAAAAATTTCTCCTGAATACGGTTCACAATTTAATTCCTCTCCCTACTCCTTGTTCTAACATTATCTCAACATATCTCTGCGAATTTCTTGCAGATTTGCTCTTCTATCTCTCTTTCACAATTTTGAGGCCTATTGAACACTCCAGTAGGTGTGTTCATACCCTTTCTGCTTCTTGACTCAAATGAAATGGATTCTGTCTTTGATTTCTCAAGGACTTTCTTTCCAACATAGAAATGTCTTCCCGAGTCAGTGCTGCCACCCCTCCTCCCTTTCTTCTTTCTCTATCTTTTCTGGACATTTTACTCCAAGTATGTTAAGCACCCAGTCCTCACTAATTTTCAACCCATTATATTACATTTTCACAGTGGTATATGTATTTTTAGCTCATCAAACCTGTTCAGCAAGTTTTATGCTTTTACATACATTATTTGCAATCCTGTCCTTGCTTCCTATTTAGAACTTCTTAGTCATATCTAAATTGGAACTATCCCTCTCAAGTACTATCCAGCACTCTTCATTTTATGCATATTATTCTTATTTTCTACTTCTTTTTGCTGGTGACTTTCTACCGCTGATTAATGAACCTCATCTGAGGACAACAACTTCACCATAAAACCCGCGGACAAGGGAGGCGCAGTTGTAGTATGGCGCACTGACCTCTACATCGCCGAGGCCGGACGCCAACTCTCCGACATCTCCTCCTACCGCCCCCTTGATCATGACCCCACCCCTGAGCACCAAACCATCATCTCGCAAACCATCCACAACCTCATCACCTCAGGTGACCTCCCATCCACGGCCTCCAACCTCATCGTTCCCCAACCTCGCACTGCCCGCTTCTATCTCCTTCCCAAAATCCACAAACCTGAATGCCCTGGTCGACCCATTGTCTCCGCCTGCTCCTGCCCCACAGAACTGATCTCCAACTATCTAGACTCCATTTTCTCCCCCTTGGTCCAGGAACTCCCTACCTATGTCCGTGACACCACCCACGCCCTCCACCTCCTCCAGAACTTCCAATTCCCCGGTCCCCAACACCTCATCTTTACCATGGACGTCCAGTCCCTCTACACCTGCATTCCCCATGCAGATGGCCTCAAGGCCCTCCGCTTCTTCCTGTCCCGCAGGCCCGACCAGTCCCCCTCCACTGATACCCTCATCCGCTTAGCCGAACTCGTCCTCACACTCAACAACTTCTCTTTCAATTCCTCCCACTTCCTACAGACAAAGGGGGTAGCCATGGGTACCCGCATGGGCCCAAGCTACGCCTGCCTCTTTGTAGGTTACGTGGAACAATCCCTCTTCCGTACCTACACCGGCCCTAAACCCCACCTCTTCCTCCGTTACATTGATGACTGTATCGGCGCCACCTCGTGCTCCCACGAGGAGCTCGAACAGTTCATACACTTCACTAACACCTTCCACCCCAACCTTAAGTTTACCTGGACCATCTCTAACACCTCTCTCCCCTTCCTGGACCTCTCTGTCTCCATATCGGGCAACCACCTAGAAACCGATATTCATTTCAAGCCCACCGACTCCCACAGCTACCTAGAATACTCCTCCTCCCACCCACCTTCCTGCAAAAATGCTATCCCCTATTCCCAATTCCTTCGCCTCCGCCGCATCTGCTCCCAGGATGAGGCATTCCACTCCCGTACATCTCAGTTGTCCTCGTTTTTCAAGGACCGTAACTTCCCCTCCTCGGTGGTCGAGAACGCCCTCAACCGTGTCTCCCACATCTCCCGCACCTCATCCCTCACACCCCGTCCACGCAATAAGAACCAAAAAAGAATCCCCCTCGTCCTCACGTACCACCCCACCAACCTCCGGATCCAACGCATCATCCTCCGACACTTCCGCCATCTGCAATCCGACCCCACCACCAAAGACATCTTTCCCTCCCCACCTTTATCTGCTTTCCGGAGGGACAACTCTCTCCGTGACTCCCTTGTCCGCTCCACACTCCCCTCCAGCTCCACCACACCCGGCACTTTTCCCTGCAACCGCAGGAAGTGCTACACCTGCCCCCATACCTCCTCCCTCACCCCCATCCCAGGCCCCAAGAAGACTTTCCACATCAAGCAGATGTTCACCTGCACATCTGCCAATGTGGTATACTGCATCCGCTGTACCCGGTGTGGCTTCCTCTACATCGGGGAAACCAAGCGGAGACTCGGGGACCGCTTTGCAGAACACCTACGCTCGGTTCGCAACAAACAACTGCACCTCCCAGTCGCGAACCATTTCAACTCCCCCTCCCATTCCTCAGACGACATGTCCATCCTGGGCCTCCTGCAGTGCCACAACGATGCCACCCGAAGGTTGCAGGAACAGCAACTCATATTCCGCTTGGGAACCCTGCAGCCCAATGGTATCAATGTGGATTTCACAAGTTTCAAAATCTCCCCTCCCCCTACCGCATCCCAAAACCAGTCCAGCTCGTCCCTGCCTCCCTAACCTGTTCTTCCTCCCACCTATCCCCTCCTCCCACCTCAAGCCGCACCTCCATCTCCTACCGACCAACCTCATCCCGCCCCCTTGACCTGTCCGTCCTCCCTGGACTGACCTATCCCCTTCCTAACTCCCTACCTACACTCACCTTTCCTGGCTCCATCCCCGCCTCTTCGACCTGTTTGTTTCCTCTCCACCTATCCTCTCCTCTATCCCTCTTCTATCCGCCTCCCACTCTCCCTATTTATTTCAAAACCCCCTTCCCCTCCCCCTTTTCTGATGAAGGGTCTAGGCCCGAAACGTCAGCCTCTCTGCTCCTATGATGCTGCTTGGCCTGCTGTGTTCATCCAGCCCTGCACCTTGTTGTCTCGGATTCTCCAGCATCTGCAGTTCCTACTATCTTTGATACTAGTCCTGTTGAGTTGCAGCCTCTCCCTTTTGAATAGATCCCTTCTTTCCCAGAACTGGTCCCAATGTCCCAACAATCTGACGTCCTCCATTCTGCATATTGGTTGAAGTTGTACATTGACTGGGTGCAATCCAGTTCCTACTTATTAAACTTTCTCCATAACTGCTGAAACACTGACTATAGGATGTTAATTCATGGCTTCCCTATGCTGTTGCCATAAACATGAACCAGAACCTCCAGCATACTGCCTTCATCATGCAGAATATTCTGCACCCTATGATGTCCTTAACCTATACAACAGGGAGACAACACACTATGCATGGCTCACAATGACTGTTACAGAAACTGCCTGTCTGACTATTGAATCTCCTATAACAACACATTTCTACACTTTGCTATTCCCCACTGTATAGTCCCTTGTCCATTGATGCCATAATCTGGAATACAGTCCTTCAGGGTATGACCATTACCAGCAACCACTAAAACTAAACAATTCATGTTTCATTGCTGAATTTTATGGTGTTTTAAATTAATATAACTTCCAGGGTCTTTGGGGCGTTAATCCTTAACCATCTCAATCTTTGAGGTCAGTTTTGTAAAATTTTATTAGTTACTGTTTCTGTGTTTTAGTTGTCAGTTTCTTAAAAGTTTAGAGTTAAGTATTTTAACAATCATGGTTTCAGAGAAATAAAGGCCCTTGGATTGACAAACATGGGAAGCAAACTGGGGACTGTTGCATGCACATTCTGTTCTAAGGTTGAAACTCCAGGACAATTCACATATCCCGAATAACACTATAAGGAGAAAGTGCTGCGAGAGTTCTGGGTTATGCAGCTCAAAGAGAAGCTAGCATCAGTGCCAGTGGGAATCCGCAAGTTACATTTAACATATGTTACAATAACTGAAAGAATGGGTGATCATTAGACAGGTTAACAGAAAATCATAGTTAGGAAATACATTAAGAAAATGACCTCAAAAGTAATGATGCCAGGATTATTCTTAGTGCCTTACGTTCATGAGTATAGAAGCAGGAAGGTACAGGACGTCGATAAAGGAGGGAGTGCATTGGAACCAATTCCAGGAGAAGCTACATCTGTATAAAAACGCAGGTTAAACTTGACCCAAGCAGAAACTAATGTTCTCACTAACAAGTTAACTAACGGTGGGTTTCATAAATTTGCTATTTTGAAAGGAAGGCAAAGTAGCAAGGGAAGAACAGGAATGAAAGAGAGACTGAGGAACATACAAGAGATCAGAGAATTTGGTAGGTTCTGATGAAATTTAGTGAATAATTACTCTGGAAAATTTAGATTGTTAAATACATATACTAACTCCCAAATAACTATTCAACAGATCCATGCTTAGCTCACACTCTCAATTACACCTCCCCCAGACCAGCAACATTTCCAGACCCTGACCTAAACATCCTCTCTCACCTGATACTCCTGTACTCCAGAACTGCCAGCACCCCGCCTTTCCCACTCTGGACCTAACCTGTTTCAGACTGCCTCTTCCCAGGTCATTACCATCCCCTTACCCCACTCTGGATAGTGGAACCCCTTCCGCCACTCCCAACCTGGTATGTCTCTGCCACCTCAGGACTCAGTCACCCCTCTTCCCCCATTCCAGACATAATCTACCATTCCTACCCACCCTAGTTCCCCTTCCCTCACTCCAGACCCAATCTGTCTCTGCCCAGCTCCACTCTCTCCACCCCAAATACCCTTCTCTTGCCACTAGAACTGACCTCCATGCGCTCCCCAAAAGAACTGGACATCCACTTTCTTCCAGCCTGTGCTGGACCTGATATCTCCCACCCATCCCAATCTACTGAAGACAATGCACCACATATTTTGACATCTTGTCACTTTGCACCTGCACTTGATATGCTCCTATCATGGCAGCCTACACCTACACTCCCAACCCACCCCCTACCTATTTGCCATCCTACCTATCTGGCTCCCTTTACTACCCATTCGAAACCTAACATACCAGGCTTCCTGAGCCCCTACCCATTTGGTACCCTAACCCCATACTTACTTTCCGTACTTAGCATTTGATAGCAGATGTCCAAATGGCTCTCTGAGATCCTGGACCTTTAAATTTCAGAATATGGTAGCTGACTGCTGTGGAAAGATAATGTGGATTTCCTTCCTCCTCCAGTTCTGTACTTAAAACATAAAGGACTGTCAGAATGAAAGTAATGCTCTGCACTTCTGAAAGGGCCCTGATGAGAATCTCCTGCCAGAACTACAGGGATCTCTCATTCTGTAAAAAAAATGAGCTTCCCACTCTTCAGAAAATCCAGCCCCTTTTGTCAACAAAGAACCAAAAAGGAATTGAAAGGAAGAGGAAAAAAGCTACCAATACAAATTCAATGACCTAGACTTGCAGTATCAAAATATGTTCCTGACCGTGTTTTTTTCCCCCTTTTTCCACTTTTACTATCCATGACCTGTGTCCGCTTGTGTGTGTGTCTGTTTCTACAGAGAGAATTTAAAAAGAGGTAGAGTTAAGTTATACAAAGTTACAAGTTAGCAATTCATATTTCCTAACTGCCATAGGTTAAAGTCAATCTGTTCACAATAAGCAGTTATTTTCTTGTTTAGGATAGAACTCTGTTCAGTGCTTTCTTTTCACCTGAGTTCATCAGTTAGGTAAAGTAGGGACTTTGGATAGTTTGACTTAAAAGTTTCACATTTGTGATGACTCTGGGAATAAAGGGGTTTAAGTGTGTCATGACAAGAGACAAAGCTCAAACAAGTTCTAGAATGAAACATTCCTGGTTACCAATTCAGGTAACAGAAGGAGAAGTGAAGAGGGCTTGTAGCAGTATCGATGATGCTGCAAATTTGAATCGAAAGGATCCACTGTTCTAAGGCTGTATCTATTTGGATGGGGTTGAGGAACACAGCACAAGCTTTTACGCTGTTGGGAGTTTTGTGTTAAAGAACTCAGAATTGCTGGGAGGAGAGAGATGAGCAAATTTGATGACAAATTTCAAACAGTATTAGCAAGAGTAGAATAGGATTATTGAGTCTCACACTACTCTAATAAATGCTAATTCTGAAACCAGATAATGAAGTAGAAATTAACATGCCAATGTTTTTACTTAATACTAGATTTATTTGCAGAATGTATCATCAGACATATTTGCTTCTTCTCTGCCAACACCCGACATCCTTCTTTATGTGTTTTCAAGGTACTTAATCAACCAATGCCCTTCGCCTCTGTAGGTTTTACCATGATAATACAACAAACATACCACTAATATTGTAGACTGAAAAAAAAAAGAATATTTTCAATCAATGTTGTCACCAACTCAATAGGGTAGGATCTGGAAAATGAGTCAAGTGGAGTGAGTTACAGAAGAGAACATCTAGCTAGCAGTGTGCATAACATAATACAGTTTAAAATAATGACAAAAAAAAATTAAAAATTTTCAAGCTAAAACCGGTGATGAGTTAAATCTGTGATTTAATAAGGAATTTAGCACGGTGAAGTTGGAAAAGACAAATGCGGAGTAAGACAATAACAAAACAATGGAGGACCCCAAGGTGAGATAAATCAGATACATCGTCAGCATACTCCTTTCAAGGAAAATACAATGAATTTTAAGGAATGTCCTCTGGACAACAAAGGATACAAAGGTTAAAATAAAATTGAAAAATTGTGCTTATGACAAATATCATAAGTAAGCTTTAGTTTATAACCAAGAAAGTGGGAATTGAAAATGCTATTGAGATAGTCAAAGAGAGAGTACAAGAAAAGATTAAACAGCCACCTTTAAACTGAATCTTAAAGTATTTTATAAATATCTAAAAATCAAGCACTCTGCATGTGAAAAGTTTGGTCTTGGTAAGGTCCCAAAGGGAAATCTTCATTGAGTCATACAGTATGAAAACAGACCCTTTGCCCAACTAGTTCATGCCAACCATGTTCCCAAATGAAACTAGTCCCACTTGCCTGCATTTTGCCAATATCCTTCCCAAATGTCTTTCAAACATTGTAGCTGTATCCAAATCCACCACTTTCTCTGGCGGTTCATTCCACACACAAACAGCTCTCTGTGTGCTTCATGTCCTTTTTAAATCTTCCTCCCCTCAACTTAAAAATATGCTTCCTAGTTTTGAACGCCCCCCCGCCCCCCGCCCCCATCTCCAGGGAAAAGACCCTTGTCATTCACCTTATCTATGCCCCTCATGATTTTACAAACCTCGATAATGTCAACCCCTCAACCCCCTACACTCCAGCTAAAAAAGTCCCACTCTTTCCAGTCTATTTTTATATCACAAACCATCTATTTCCAGCAACATCCTGGTAAGTCTTTTCAGAACCCGATCCAGTTTAATAATATCCTTCCTATGACAGGGCAACCAGAACTGCACACAGTACCCCAGAAGAGGCGTCACCAATGTTCTGTACAACCTCAACCAGGTGTCCCAACTTCAATACTCAAAGGTCTGTGCAACGAAGGCAAGTGTACTAAATGACTTCTTAACAACCCTGTCAACCTGTGACACAAATTTCAAAGAATTATGTACCTGAACCTCGAGGTCCTTCTGTTCTACAACGCTACCCAGGGCACTATCATTAATTGTATAAGTCCTGTCCTTATCTTTTTCTTCTTTTTATTCATTCATGGGATGAAGGTGTTGCTGGCTAGGCTGTTTATTGCCCATCCCTAATTGCCCAGAGGGTAGTTAGGAGTCAACCTCATTGGAGTCACATTAAGCCAGACAGGTAAGGACGGCAGTTTCCCCTCCCTAAAAAATATTAATGAACCAGATGAGTTTTAATGACAATCAACAATGGATTCATGGTCATCATTAGGCTCTTTAATTCCAGATGTCGGAGGAAGAGGCATGGCAAAAATATTAAATGAGCACTTTGCATCTATCTTCACTTAGGAAATAAATGATGTGAAGGTTACAATACAAAAGGAGAGGGAAATTATATGGACTAGGTAATAATAGGTGGAGAAGACTTATTTAAAAATCATTATTGAAAACTGGTAAATCCCTTGCTCCAGATAGGATATATCCAAGTTTACTGAAAGAAATAAAGGATAGAAATAGAGACATGGATCACAATTTTTCAATCCTTATTCAATTGAAGAGGAGTGTTGGAGGACCAGAAACTTGCTTTTACTCCAGCACTATACAAGCAAAAAGGAGAGGGTTGAACCTGCAGGCCAATCAGCCTAATATTGATGGTAAAGATTATTGGAAATCAGCAGTGACAAAATAGACTTTCATTCGGAAAGGCATGAAATAATCAAGGAGAGCCTGCATGCATTTGTTAAATGTAAATAGTGTCTGATTAACTTGATTGATTTCTTTTAAGAAACAGAGCAGTTCATGCTGTTGCTGAAAATGTTGTAGATATGGACATTCAAAACACTGCCACACAGGGCCTTATTATGAGGCTGGAAGTACATGGAATTAATAGGAAAATGATAATTTGAAGATATAATTGACTCAATGACAGAAAGCAAACAGTATGGATAGATATATCTTTTTCAGGCTGGACTTCGTTTTTGTCACGGTATTCTCCAAGATGAGTTTTGAGCCCTTCACTCCTTCCAGTTTTTTCTAAATAACTTAAAATTGGCTGTAGGTGTTGTGTTAAATTATTCATTGTTTAACTGTCTGTGTCAGTTGATTGTTCATTGTGCTGTTAGTCAAGACTGTGGGTGTAGTTTCATAGAAAGGCCTCCTTCAGAGTTAGAGGTTTCAATGATTGTAAACGCACTCAACAACAATTTTCACTCAAATTATCTTGCCTGGTGAGTTCTCCTGATCTTGGATTTACATGATTCATTACACCAATTAATTTTAGTCATATTCTTCACATTCAGCTCTTCCTTTGAGCTTAGTCATTGCAGCAGTTAGGATAAAGGTAAGCATCAAAATGACGCATTCTCCCTATACAACTCTCTTTTATTTTATCACTTTGATTAGTCACGTTGATGCTGGTTTGTTCATATTCAACACGGAAAATGTAAAAATTCCATTCAAATTTAATTTATACAGAACCTAATTAGGGATCTTTCAGATATCAATCTCAAGAAAGGTATAAGTAAAATACTGTGGATGGTGGAAATCTGAAATAAAATCAGAAGTGTTACAAATGCTCAGGTCTGGTAGCACCTATATAGAGAGAAACAGGGTTAACATTTTGAGTTGAATATGAGCTACTGACTATTTCCAACAATTTCTGTTTTTAGTCAAGGGAAGTATGTTGGCAGTTTGGAGATTCACTTTAATGATTCTAGAACTATTATATCTTTTGAGCTTCAAATTATTCAACTTAAATTAATTTCATAGCCTGAACATTGACTTCGTTAATGTGAACAGAAACCTCTTGTTTAACAATGGATTAACCAGTGTATAATTACATTATCGGAAGTGACAATCACTCATTTATCACCAGAACACACTGGTGACATGTAAAAATCATCGGGAATTATATCAAACTTACATTTATTTATTTTGAATTCCAAAACAGATATAATCTGTTACCTTATTACAGGCATGACAATTATTAAATTAATTAGGCATTACAGGAGTGACATTGTATTCAAATAAAACTTTCACAACTGGAAACAGCTTTTTTAGTTATATTATATTATCAGCTTTCTGCAGATAGTTGTTTTAAGTCAAAACATTTGCTCCATATAGTTCTGTCAATTTTCTCCAAACAGAAGACTTTCTGAGAAGTCCAATGGATGGTTATCCTAATGATCTGATAGGATAATATTAAATAATGAAAGTCATACTTAGGTTTTGAAGGCTGGATTGCCAAGACTTCGCAATTGTTTGTTCAACAATTTTAACTTGGCTAGTTTCAGGATTATTTTTCACCATAATCCTCGTACATGCCCTTAAAAACTCTCTTGAATCATGAATTAAATAAGTTCACTTGAATGATTCAATTGATGAACACATGACTGAGGCTTACTGTAGGATTCCTAACGGAAGCAGAATTAAATGAAAGAAGGCTGTCCGGCCCATTGAGCAGGATTCTCCCAAGAGACCATGTACAGTCCGTGTTGTAGATTGCAGTGGGCAGCAGACTGTTCCACAAATCAACAAAGAAATTACTCTGCATTCATTTAGTCTTCTGATGGACATGAACAGTCTGGGGTAAGTATGTGAACTTTGCACAAATCCTAGAAAGTAATTGAGTACAGTCCTCTAATACCTTAAACTTATGCATCAATCTCCTCCTTCATCAGTTTTATTTCTATGGAAGCACAAGCGCTAATACATTAAAAATATCTAACCCGGTCACCTCTTTTGATCCCAGGTAGAACAACAGCTTTTAGGTGGACAGGGAGAAAGATGAAGAAAAAAATTACACATAGACATAGAATCCCTACAGTGTGGAAACAGGCCCTTCGGCCCAACACTTCCACACCGACCCTTGGAGCATCCCACCCAGACCCATTCCCTTATAACCCACCTAAGCTACACATCCCTGAATACTACGGGCAATTTGGCATAGCCAATCCACCTAGCCTGCACATCTTTGGACTGTGAGAGGAAACCGGAGCACCTGGAGGAAACCCACGCAGACACGGGGAGAATGTGCAAACTCCACACAGACAGTCGCCCAAGGATGTAATTGAATCCGGGTCCCTGGTGCTGTGAGGCAGCAGTGCTAACCACTGAGCCACCGTGCCGCTCCAAAATTAGGCCAGCTCTCTTGTTTGGTTGCTTTGTTTTAATGTATATTTCCTAATCAACCTGTTCAGAGATGATATTACACATCTCTGGAGCAGGCAGGACTTGAATCTGGACCTCCTGGTTCAGAGAGAGGGACGCTACCACTGTACAACAGCCCTTCAGTTTGGTTGCTTTTAACTGACTCGTAGGAAAGTAAGCCTGTGATTATATCTGATGTAATAATGGATGAGATTAGCTGTGATCATAAGGTAATCTGGAGATACTCACTGATTAAGCTTGCAGAGGAATAATGATCTTTTGGGCAAAGTAATATAGTGAGCAGTTTACATCTACAGAGTTGGTTCCAGTACACATCAGCATCCTCAGGGCCAAAGAGACAAATTTAACATTGTGGTGATGAAAAGAGACATATAATTCAATAAGTTAATTCAAGGAAACAAACCATTTTCTACTTCCTGCATGATTTCTGAATTAACATGTATAACTTACTCATATACTCACATTCCACCTTTTCGCTGCTACTTTCTTTGACTAGCTTCTGGGATTCTTTTAATTGTGTTCTTTCTTAAACTTCCATCACTTATTGTTATCTACCTCCACTGTTTCCCTTTTATTACTTCTCTATGTGACTGAAGCCTTCAAATCTTTTTCTCTCTACTTTTCCCCTATATTCAAGGTAGAAACGGGAACCTGCTACAACATTTATCAGGCAAAAGGCTATCATACAGGCAATTCGGTTGAAAAGAAGCTCTATAAAGTGACTGCTGGTTCAGAGGAAAATTATACCTGAAAGGTTAATCTGCCATTCTGCTTCCAATGTGAATCAACCTATTACACATCTCCTATTTGATTCTTATATTCAATGTGTTCACTGCATCATATAGAACTAATACAGCCATCATGTTTTAACTGATCCACGCATTGGGCACTAAAATAATTGCTACAATTTGCAAAGGAAATGCACAACCTAGACCATAGAAGGTAAACTGACACATTGTTTACAAGAGATAGCAGGAACTGCAGATGCTGGAGAATCTGAGATAACAAGGTGTAGAGCTGGATGAACACAGCAGGCCAAGCAGCATCAGAGGAGCAGGAAAGCTGACGTTTTGGGTCTAGACACTTTTTAAACCATAGGAAGTCCAGGAAAGATAACAAAGTGTCAATCACATTTCACAGTTTCAACAGAAAATATATACACTCCACAGACAACAGCTTTCTACAATGCCAAACTGGTCAAGAGATGGATTGCAGGCAAATAAAATCGGTTTCTAAAAACATGATCAAGCACGATAGACTTAATTGAGGCTTTTTAAAAAAAGGAAAGAGTTGCAAGAAGATGGAGAAGGAAGGAAGGGGATCCAGGCAACAAGTTAATGTGGCTGGAGACTCCTCTAGCAAAAGTAGAGTGGAAGAAACATTATGGTACTAGGAGACGTGTGAGGTCTGAGTGGACTTTAAAGACCATCAGAGTAATAAATAAAATGGCATGGCTGGATTTACATTTTGAAAGGCTTCACAGGTAGCAGAGGTAAGATGCAAAGCTGTGAGAATGATGATTCAACATATTGGGAAGAAACCAAATGAAAAAAAGACAAGGATAGGAAAAGCAGGACTCGGACATGGTGACAGAGATTTGGATAGGTTCAAATTTGTGAAGGATGGAATTGAAAATGCCAAAAAAAATCTGTAAGCTATTATTGGAGGAGTGGATGAAGGTTTTCGGCAGTGATGGGACAGATGCAAGGTCAAAAGTAGGCAGCAGCTCAAAATAGTCTGATTACAGATGCGGTGTAGAGTTTGAAATTCATTGCGAGATTGAATAGGACACAGATTGTACGTTGATTGGTTCAACTTGATCAAGCAACAGGAGAGGGGCATAGCTAAGGTAACAAGGATCTTGAGATTTTCACAGCAGCTGAATTCAGTTCATTCTTCCCAATGTTCTATTAGTGGAAAGTCGGGTTCATGCACAATCAGATGTCAGACAGATAATATCACAACTTGGAAGCGGTGGTGAGAGAAAGAGAGAGAGAGAGAGAGATGGGGGAGTGCTGGCCATTGCCGGCTGTTATGAATGTAAGGATCTATAAGAGTATTATATCTTTCAATGTTTACTTTAAGTCGAGGTAAGACTATGTCTTGAAGAGGGAGATGGTGATAATCCCAAACACTGTCAAGAGACAGGCCCATGTGATTAGTTGCCATGGAGATGGAGGTCCAAGTTAACATTTACAGAAGATCAAGTGCCTGGTTTTGTTTTGAGATGTAAAAGAGGGTGGGGCTGTTATTTATGGATGCAAACTCATTTAGACTCAGAGATTTGAAGAGAGATAGTGCTGGAGGATGCAGCAGCATAGGTAAAACCGTGAGATGCTTGTAAAAGTTGGTTTTCTGTTCAAAAAGCCTATTGGTAACAGATGGTAACTTTGGAGATCTAAGGACCAAAGATTTTCCAGAGTTGGAAGTCAGTTTTGACATACTAGAAGGTTGAGTGAAGGGATATATAGAAGTTTCCCCCTGATATATCAAGGAAAAGGTAGCTTGTTGAAATGCCGGAAGAAGTTTGGACTTGAACCACAAAGCTAGCGAACTGCTGTGAAAGTGGCATAATGTCCAATCGAGCTCTAAAGTACTTCCAGTTATGTTAATTAGTTAATGAAAAGATTCTTTTCTGCAGTTAGAGTGTCAATCAGCTATTAGGTAGTGTCTCATCTGTGATGATAGTTTATTGGTAACAGTGAAAATCTTAAAAAGTGAAATCGTGTGTGAGACAGTGCATGGGACTCTGTGAAATTCATATCTCTCTTTAAAAGTTGTGAGTCTCTGTACCACAGCATATGTTTATAAACTGAATCTGTTAACAGACAGCATTACTGGAGACAAAATATAAATGAAAAAACATAGCACAAAGTTGGGTGACCATATGCAGAGGCAGAAGAAGATATTTTCTTGAGATTGCTGGTTGCATTGGAATGGAAGCAAGTATGAACAGTGTTGCAGAATGAGCTCGTAGGAGGATGGATTGGATGATCAAGTCAAACACTGTTGATGTCAAGGCTAAGCAGAATTGAATGATCATGGTCACAAAGAATGACACTGTTAACCTTGACCAGAGCAATCTTAATTTTGTACGGCAGGATAAACCCTGAATTAGGACAGTCAAATGGATTTTCACAGCAGCTGAATTCAGTTCATTCTTCCCAATGTTCTATTAGTGGAAAGTCGGGTTCATACAGCAAAAAGATTCATACCTTTTTTTGATAGATTTTCCTCTTTCACAGATAAGAGCTTTGCTTTCTCACAGCATTATAGGTGTGCACTTGTACTACATTGCAAACCTTGAAGCACGTAAACTACCATCCACAATAAGATCTGTTACTAAAATAGTTCTATCAAAAAAATGGCAAAAGAGATATATGCAAGTTTTTTTTTAATCTCTGGAATCTAATGCTATTGACTGTTTGGGTGTTGGCTTGTATCAGCAATTGTCCACAAAGAAATCTTTTCCATCAAAGTCAAGCCCTGACACAAGGTGGTGACTGGAGATTATGAGCTTCTGAACAGGTTGGGAAACAATCAGATGCAAAGGCAAGGGAATCATTTCCATTGTGACTCTCCTGAATACATTCCAAAAGTACAAATAGAAACGTTTCAGCTGATATTGAAAAAAAGCTCATTGTTGGATTAGCTTCATATTCCTGTAAATTGTTAATCCTTTAAAATGAGATATTTGTCCTCAAAACAAAATTGAACAAGCTTTACAGTATTTTCTTCATAATGCTGTATTTTTATTTCATTAATTTTAAATAAAGAAGGCAAACAAAATTTTCCCTTCACCATTTTGTTTTGCACAGAAGCCTCAGTAACAGGCTCTGTCAACTTTGACCATTCTCCTTCTTTCTATAAATGACAACGAAACATAATTTCATCAAATGACTGCAGTCAGATTAAATGAATAAATATAAATGCAACATAATAAAACAGAAAATGCTGGAAATACTATAGATATCTGGCAGCATCTGTGGAGAGAGCAGAGACAACATTTCAGACTCCAATTCATGATTTCTGATGAAAGATCACTGACTTGAAATGTTACCCATGCCTCTCTGTCCAGATGATGCCAGCAGTGCTGCGTATTTCTTGTATTTACTATTTTTATTTCAAATTTCTAGCATTTGCAGAAATGTATTTCTGTATAAATAAAATGTATCTGAATAGTTAAGAACCATGAAGCAAAAACAAGTAGCTAATGCAGATTTGCCTTTATTAAAATACAAAGCCTGCAGTTAATATTTCCTAATTATAAGTTGTGTCGAAAACAAACATTAATGGAACAGAATACAATAAACAGATTCAACTTCAGGCCGGTAGCATAGACACATGAAGCATTTGCCAAAAAATGCCATCAAACCTACAACACAGATGACACTTTAAAAGCGCAGGCAAATAAGACTTTTTTAAACAAAATACAGTATTTATGTAAAGCAGTTCTCCTTTTTAAGACACTTCATTTGTCCAAGATTTGTTGATTTTTATTGTTCTTGAGTTTAGAATTTTTTTTCTCTACGTATAGTGTATGTCATGTGCATACATACAAATACTTCAATCTTATTCTTCCAATGCTTACCCGAACCAGTTGGAGGGGGAAGGGCCCTCTGGAATTTTCTGGCACATTAATTGGAGGAATGACCCAATCTCTCTTCTGTCGTTTCAGCCCATTGGAGCTCTGCTGTTGGCGCCATGGAAACAGTGTATCATCAAGATGCTGTTCAGACTCAGGAGGCATATTTTTCCTTCCATTCTGTACATGAAATAAAAGACAAACTGTTCAGATATCCCTTCAGGAAATCACTTGCTAAATCAGTCCTGATAGTCAGTCTAACTCAAAGAAAATCCATACACATGAACATAGATCAGTGTTCCAGTTCAACAACTTGAAACAACTTATTTGCAACAGTGAATCTAATACTTGTGTTTTAGTTAATCACAATTAAGTCAACTTGGATTTTGGAACAACTGTATTCATCCAATAACTACTATCAATAATGAAGATATCCACACCAATAAATAAATCCAGCTTTTGTTTAAAAACCTATGAAACCTTTACATGATCTGGTCCAAATTTGGTAGTCAAATTAAAGGAACAAGAACACATTGTATTTCCATGCAGTAGTAAATTCAATGCCGATTTTTTTTTTCATCTATTCATATATTCAATTATTTCATCTATTCAAAATATTGCACCAGCTGTGCAACTCAGTGCTTAATAAAACACTGTTTGGACCAAGCTAATCTTTGTTACTTCAGTTTAGTGAACTGCCTCTTCATAGATGTAACCTTCATTCCCGTGTAATTTGCTCATTGTGATTATATCTATCATCATTTTATATGGAATACACTTACTTTGAGGTAATTAATCTTCCTTGTTCCCCAAATTTCTAACAACAGACAAATGACTGCAGTTTGGGGGACCTATATTTCAACCAGTTAGAAAAGTTTGGATTATACTCAAGACCTCTGACTCTTGACAGGCTTTCTTCAATACGTCTGAATGTAGGATTTTAGCCCATCAAAGCAATGCCATGATCTCCACATACTGTCAAAAATACATCTGAATTTCCAATGACCTGACTGAAAGGATCACACAAAATTTCAAGTTCGTAGTTTTGTACTGTAACAAAGTAACTAAATGCAATATTGTCTAAATACTATTTTGTATGTATTACATGCTGTAAACTGCACTTGACTTTTACCACAGCCAAAGAATCTCCTGCTATGGTTATACTATATACTGTCCTTTAAGGAGACACTTCATTTGCCTGGAACTAGTCCAAAGCTATTCTCCTTTCCTGATG
This sequence comes from Rhincodon typus, assembly GCF_021869965.1. Taxonomy (NCBI): domain Eukaryota; kingdom Metazoa; phylum Chordata; class Chondrichthyes; order Orectolobiformes; family Rhincodontidae; genus Rhincodon; species Rhincodon typus. The sequence continues at coordinate 34,152,769 of NC_063350.1, forward strand.
GCCTGCTTCTTTTCTCCTTTCCCAGCCAGGTAACTTCTCATCCTTGAACTGACTTTCACTGTGATCATCACACTCAAGATTCCTTTTCTCTAGTCCAAGCTAGGTGAATCTACAAACCTCCCTTAAATCCTCACAAACTCAGAGTCTTCAATTTGAGCACAAGCTCCCTGCTGCATTCTGCATGTTGAATAACATTAGTAATTTCTCTGCTTCAGGTGTAGGACTAGCTGCCTCCATCGTCAGTTCTCTGCTTCTCAGATGAAAACCGACTTGTGTTTCAGAGGATCATTGGTATCTCAAACTCTATAACCTCATTGCATAATGACCTGGTATGGGCCTTGTATCCGGGTAGAAATGCTAATAACTTTCCTCGATCATCAGATCCATTTTATCATGGAATTATATAGACAGTTTAAACTTTATTAAATTTCTAAAACTTAACATTTCCGACACCTCACCATGAGACTGGGGAGCAGAATCTTCTGGCCAGCCTTGAACAAGACAAAAGGTGGGCACGGTAACAGGATTATATGGAAGGCCAAAGGTCAGAATCCTAGTGGCAGGATGAATTTTTAGTAATTAAATGCTTGAAACTTTGTCAGCGGTTCAAGATTTCCAGCAGTAAGCATTGGGAAGCCCTCTCTACCTATAGCACATGGACTGCAGAGTTCAAGAAGGCATCTCAACTCACCTTCTCAGAGGCAACTGGGGCTGGGCAATATGCTGGTGTGGCCAGTGAGACCCACATTCCATTAGTGAATAAAAGAAAAATGCATTTGTGCCTCATCCATTCTCATTAAAAGGCCAGATTGCCAGAATTAAATTTCCCCTTCCAGTTAGGTTCTGCCCAAGCGAGCCACACATGCCTCAGATTCACGAGTGCACAGTAAAGCAGACAGCAGGCATGATAGCCATCTTCTGGGATATTTGAATGATTCATCATTGTTTTGTAGTCTTTGGGGAGCATTTATCCATGCCAGGCAGTAATAGAGATTCAGAGTCAGTAGTCTATGTTGCACAGGGGAAAGAGGCTCATCAAGAGTGGAAGAGCTGTGTGTAAATGTGAGTGGTACAACTATGCGAGAAGGGTTTCACAGGCAAGGTTGGTAATATTAACAATGGGGTTCTGGAAATTAAATTCAGGGTATTGAGAAGCTGCTGGGATAATGACAGAGATAAGGATAGTGGGATATGTCAGGCAGCAGTTCCAAGGTCATAGGTGGGAAGTGGAGAAAGCAAGGACTGCAGATGCTGGAGTTAGAGTCAATACTGTCTGGAGCTGGAGGAACACAGCAGGTCAGGCAGCATCACAAGAGCAGGAAAGTCGTTTCGGGTTTACAGCCTTCATTGGGACTGGTGGGAAATGGATGATTTCATGGGGGAGGGGAGTAGTCTTAGGTTAAAGGAGCAGATTGTTTTGATCATGGGAGGGCTATGGGTCAGGTATGGCATATGGATACTGAGAGATGTGGGCTCTTTTGGGATGGTTCCAGGTATGTGGATGACTACATACAGGGTTCTAGGCTAACAACAAGATCCTCAATGTTTGAGTTGGAGTTTGATTTATTGTTGTCACATGTACCGAGACACAGTGAAAAGTGTTGTTTTGTGTGCTATACAAGCAGATCATACCATACAAGGTGCACCAGGGTAGCAGAACAAAGTACAGGATACAGTGTTACAGACACAGAGAAGGTGCAGAGAGAGTGTGAGATCAAAATTAATACTTGATTGGTCTGTTTAAAAGCCTGATAACAGTGAGGATAAAGCTGTTTTTGAATCTGTTAGTACGTGGTTTCAAATTTGTGTATCTTCTGCCCGATGGAATTGGATGGAAGAGAATATAACATAGTTGGGACAGGGTCTTTGATTATGTTAGTTGCTTTCCAGAGCCAGCAGGAAGTATTGATAGAGTCGACAGATAGAAGACTGGTTTGCGTGATGGACTGAGCTGTGTTCACGATTCTCTGTAGTTTCTTGCGGACTTTGAAGAGCAGTTGCTATACCATGCTGTGAAGCATCCAGATATGGAGTCTTTGTGGACATGCCAAATTGCCTAAGCCTCCTGAGGAAGTAGAGGCGGCGTTGTGCTTTCTTGACCGTCATGTCAATGGGAGCAAACCAGGACAGATTGTAGCGAGCATCACTTCCAGGAACTTGATGCTCTCGCCCATCTCCACATCAGCACCATTGATGCAGCCAAAACAATGCCCTCCATCCCACTTCCTGAAGTCAATGACCAGCTCCTTCATTTTGCTGAGGTTGATGGTGAGATTGTTGTCTGTATGGCATGTCACTAAGCTCTCAATCTCTTTTCCAGTGTTTTGTCTTGTCGTTGTTTGAGATTCAACCTATGATGGTGGTGTTGTCAGCAAACTTAAAAATGGAGTTCGGGCGGAATTTGACCACGTGGTCATGAGTGTATAAGGAGTATAGTAGAGGGCCAAGTATGCAGCCTTATGGGCACTGGTGTTGAGGATTATGAAGGAGGAGGTATTGTCGTCTATTCTTACTGATTGCAGTCTATGGGTCAAGAAATCAAGGATCCAGTTACAGACGGAGGAGCTGAGAGTTAGGTCTTGAAGTTTGGAGATGAGTTTGTTTGGAATTATAGTGCTGAAGGCAGAGTTGTAGTCAATAAGTAGGAGCCTGATGTAGGTATCCCTGTTATCCAGATGTTCCAGGGAATACGGCAAGGTAGATGCCATCTGCCTGTTGCACTGGTAGTCAAATTACAAGGATTAAGGCAATTTGACAGGCAGAAGTTGATGTAAGCCATGACTAACCTCTCAATGCTCTTCATAATTATGGAGGTTAGAGTTACTCGGCTGTAATCATTGAGACACAATGCATGATTTTTCTTTGGTGGTCCTCTTGAAACAGGTAGGAACTTCAGATCACAGTAAAGAGAGATTAAAGATGTCTGTGAATTCTCCCACCAACTGGTCCACACAGTATCTGAGTGCATGGCTGGGGACTACATCTGGGCCAGCTGGTTTCCATGGATTCACTCTCAAGAAAGCTGACCTAACATCTACAGCGATGACCGTGGGTACACGTGCATCCGAGGCTGTTGGGTTAGATGACATCATTTCACTGACTTTCTGTTCAACGCGAGCGTAGAATGCATTAAGCTCACTGGATAGGGGTGTACTGTTGACTGTGATTCTGCTCAACTTCGCTTTGTAGCCTGTTATGTCATGTAAGCCTTGCCTCATCCAACGGGTATCCGTGTGGTTAGTCTGGGTCTTAATCTTCATTTGGTATTGTCTCTTGGCTTCTCTGATGGCCTTACAAAGGTTGTACCTGGATCTCCTGTATAGATCAGGATTGCCGGACTTGACAGCCTCAGACCTGGACTTCAGTCAGGAGTGGATTTCCCAGTTCATCCATGGGTTCCAGTTGGGGAGCATTTGGATGAACAATGTTGACACAGGTGCTGTTGACATTAACTTGGGTATGGCCAAGCACAATGGGGTGGGGGGGGCAGTTGATGGGGAATTGGTGGGTGTCAGCGAAGGGGCAGAAGGTGTTGGATCTTTCAAAATTTATTTGCATCGTTTTACCCTTCTCGATGAAGCTCCTCAATAACAGTGAACAATCGAATTCTAGACCTGAAATGTCAGCCTTCCTGCTCCTCTGATGCTGCGTGGCCTGCTGTGTTCATCCAGCTCTACACCTTGTTATCTCTGAATTAATGACAAGTGTCTTTGTAGATGGATGGGACTATTGTTGTGTTCCTGGGCAAACTAAAGGCAAATGTTTATAGTAATGAGTCAACTGCTTCAGAACTATTCTCAAGTGTGTTCTTTTCTCTATGGAGAAGGTCACAGGACCACACTTTTGCTCCATGACTCAGGAGTGTCAAAACATGAGGTTTCCAGCAAGGTCAAGAACTGTAGTGGAGCTTGAGATGAAGGCATCTACAGTTGTCTGAGCCAGGAATAGTAGAAGTGTGGCAATGTAATTCTGAAGAGGTCAACTCCTTCCCTTTCTTCACATATATCACATCATGAACACGAAGACTGAGCCAGGCGAACCCTGGACATTGACTTGCTATGGTGCAGTAAGCCATTGTTGAACTGTGAGGCCTGTTTCTTTCCTTGAGTAATTAACAGTCAACCCATAGTCAGTACATCTGCACTTTTCATTGTCCAGTAATCGATACATCTAGCACCTTCTTCCCAGTAAGACAACTTGGTCTTCTCTGGAATCTTCAACAATGCAGCTAGTGCAGCCACAATGGGCCAAATGGCCTCCTTTTGCACTATAATAATTCCGTGATTCTGTAAACCAAACTACCCAGCTTTGTTATCAGACAGCATACAGAACAGGTTACATCATGTCTTTCATTTCTCCATTTTAACCATAGATTCAAGAGATTATGGCAAAACAACAACCTTCTAACTTTTGTATTTATTATAATTAAACATTTACCACTGAGAAAAGCTATTTTGGTTTTTTGAATACAAATAATCTTTTCCTATTCCTTTGCAGTTCCCCGATTCAACTATCAGCTATATGTATTAAAGCTCCCTAGAATGTAAAGTTTACTTGCTGATTCTTGCTATGATCTTTAATTGAAATGAAAAGTAATTCGTTCATAATTTGCCTGATAGAAATTCATTATTCCACAAAATAATCTGGATTACTAAAATAAAGCAATGTTCTTCAGTATGTATAATGTTTCTGGAATAATTTTCTTTAAGTGAGTCATTACTTTATGCTCTGCCACAAGTAATGCTCCAGGAATGATTTATCTTACCAAATCAGCATTGACTCCATCATAAAAGTGATAACTAAAACATCTAACAGCCGCAACACTAATGTGTTAGGACATTGAACCAAAAAACTCAGCTTGAAATCAAGCCTTAATGGGCACTCATCCCTGTCAGCCCTGGGGTAAGGACTAAACAAATCTTAAGTTATATAAGGAATATTCTCCCTTTACAAGTACTCAAATACACAATTTGCTCAGTTGACCAAGAAATGGCTCTGAGACCCTAGAGCTTAGATATCTTAGATATCTCACTTCCTTGGTTATAATTTGCATCTGATAGTGGGAGGGAGAAACAAAGGCATCCATTCCACAGCAAACATTGCGTCATCTCATTTAATATCACCGAATTGTAACATTTTACCAATGTGAAGAAGAATTTATCTGAGTCTGCTAACTCACTCTCAATTAGTACGACTGCTTAGTCGTTAATATCATAATGAACACAAATCAAGAAGCCTTAAACTTTAAACATTTCTGGTAGCATCTGTGGAGAGAAAGAAACCACAGGTGCTGCCAGGCCTGCTGAGTTTATCCAGTATTTTCTATGGTTGTTTCAGATTTCCAGCATCCATAACATTTTGCCTTTAAATATTAAACAGGTTCCATTTAATTCTCTTGAGCTAATCAATTTTATGTATCACCTACACATTTAAATTTGGACAAAAAATGCCCAAAATCAAAACAGCCTTAAATATATTGAACTCAGGGCTGAGTTTCCCCGGAGTTTGGTGAACCACTGTTTTAGTCGAGTTTTATGAAGGGTGGGTCTCTGCAAGACCCTCTTGAGACTTCTTGTGCAATCATCCCAAACTAGCCTCATCAACTACCTATCCTGCCCCTATGGTGCTCCTCTCATCGGATTCTAGCCCAATTGCCTTGCTGGAAGTAAATGCCACTGATAGGGTGTCCTGGATATAGCAGCATCTCTGGCATCGATACCATCAATACTGGAGGCCTGTACTTTTGTATTTGCACACCCGGTCAAGTACTCGCAGTCTGTAGTCACCATGCATGGTTGCAGATATTTACTTTGGGGATGGCGGAGGGGGAATATTGGCACACTGCTTTGTGGAGGGACCTGAAGGTCCTGGTGGATGGGATGGTCCAGAGGAGGGACGTGCACTACCCACAGGACTGGCAGAGGAACCCACAACACCAGAGCCTGCCAGCCTGGTCTGAGGTTGGCACGCAGGCCACCGCAATGTCCATGGTCTCGAGGAATGCCCAGCAATGCAGGAAAGAAGGTCAACTTTTCCATTCTTCTTGGCTATGTGCCACTATCTTCTCTGCTACTTGATACTCATTTGATCTCTGCTACTGCAACCAACTCCCAAAGGTCATGCTCTACCACTCACACTATCGCATGCATCATCTTATCTTATCCATCCAATCCCCATGCATGCACTCTGCACTGCCTGCTCATTCACTTGTCATTAATTTTCCCCCTCACTGTATCAATGCCAACAGCTGTGCCACCTGGTTTTGTTAGGCTCAATCCCTTCCCTTCTGTCATTACAGGAGAATATAGTGTAGAAGAGGGCCAAAAGAGCCATGAGAAGTGATGGGGTGCCAGATATTCACCTCCTCAACTCTTAAAAAGAGACGACTTTGGCCCTAGCTGATGAAGACCAGGACCACTCTTATGAGAACGCAGAAACCTCCGTATCCCAGCAACGAAGTAAGAAGCATTGCTCATTGTTGTGCGACTTTCCCATTACCCCCATTGTGCATATGTTGTTAGCACGTCACAGCTTTTCCCCTTGATCATAATGCATTCTCTCTTTTGTCTCCTGCAGGTGCCAACAGGATATCCACGGTGTCCTCCATCTAGACTGCTGCCCTCAAGACATGCCTTCCTCCACATCTGAGGAAGAGTGGACCGAGCCTCAGTGGAAACATCAGCAAGGCTGCCTCCTGAGCCTCCTGCCTCCTGAGACCATAATGGATATTTTATCAAAGTGGTTGGTATCATGCTGCCTCAGGCACAAAAGTGTCTGGTTGTCTTCTTGGGCAGGTTGGTAGACGCTATGCAGAACCAGGTTTAGCAGGCTCAGTGCCTGCTGGATATGAGCACAGACCTGCACTCCATCACTCTTGCCACTGGTGCTCAAGACGACAAGAGACAACTTGCTCCAGTTATAGATTCATAGAATAATACAGTGTGGAAACAGGTCCTTTGGCCCAAACTGGTCCATGCTGACCACAGTGCCCACTCAGCTAGTTCCAATTGCCCACATTTAGTCCACATTCCTCTTAACCTTTCCCATCCATGTACCTATCCAAATGTTTTTTAAATGTTGCTGTTGTACCTGCTTCAAACACTTTCTCTGGCAGCCCATTCCATACATGTACCACTCTCTGTGTGAAGAAGTCGGCCCTCAGGTCCCTCTTAAATCTTTCCCCTCTCACCTTAAATCTATGCCCTCTAGTTTTCAATTTGCCATTCCTGAGAAAAAGACTATATGCATTCATCCTAACTATGCCCCTCATGATTTTATACACCTCAATAAGGTCACCCTCATTCTCCTACGTTCCGAGGAATAAACTCCTATCCTGGCCAACCTCTCCTTATAACTCAGGCCTACTAGTCCTGGTAACATTCTCATAAATCTTCTTTGCAAACTTTCCAGTTTAACTATGTCTTTCCTATAAAAGAGTGACCAAAACTGTACACAATACTCCAAGTGCGGCCTCACCAACAAATTATACAACTGTAATATCAAGTCCTGGCTCCTACACTCAGTGCCTCGACCAATGAAGGCCAGCATGCTAAATACCTTCTTCACCATCCTGTCTACCAGTGACACCCCCTCCACCCCCTCCATTTTCAACAAACTATGTATTTGTATTCCTAGGTTCCTCTGTTTCACAACACTTCTCAGGGCCTTAGCATTTAGTGTATAAATCCTACCTTGGTTTGACTTTCCAAAGTGCAACACCTCACACTTATCTGTAGTAAATTTCATTTGCCAATCCTCAGCCCACTTCCCCATCTGATCAAGATCCCTCTGTAATTTTTGATAACCTTCCTCGCTATCAACAATACCTCCTCACTTTGTATCGTCCACAAACTTACTAAACATGCCTGGTATATTCACATCCAGATCATTTAAACAAATAACAAATAATAAATATCCCAGTACTGACCCCTGTGGCACACCACTGGTCACAGGCCTCCAGTCTGAGAAACAACCTTCAGCCATCACCCTCTGCCTCCTACCATGGTGCCAATTTTGAAGCCAATTAGCTAGCTATCCCTGGATCCCATGCAATCTAACCTTCGTGACTAGCCTGCCATGCGGGACTTTGTCAAAGGCCTTACTGAAGTCCATATAGACAACATCCACTGCCCTGCCCTCATCTATCTTCTTGGTTACCTCTTCGAAAAACTCAAAAAAATTTGTCAGACATGACTTCCCCTGCACAAATCCATGCTCACTATCCCTAATCAGACCTTGACTATTTAAATGTTGCTTGATTCTGTCCCTCAGTATCCTCTCCAATAACTTGCCCATCACTAATGTCAGGCTCACTGGCCTGTTGTTCCCCAGCTTTGCTACCTTTCTTAAAGAAAGGAACTACACTAGCCACTTTTAAGTCTTCCAGAACTTCACCAGTGGCTAAAGATGCAAGGGCATCTGCGATTTCTTCTCTAGCCTCCCACAATATCTGAGGATGGACTTGATCAGGCCCAGGGGACTTATCCACCTTAATGCACATTAAGGCTGCAAACACCTCCTCTCTGGTAATATGTATGCAGCCCAAAATATCCCCACTTGTTTCCCTTATTTTCTCAGCATCCATGATTGTCTCCTCAGTGTTTACTGAAGAGACATATTCATTAAAAATCTGCTCCATCTCCTGTGGCTCCACACATAGACGGCCATGCTGATCTTTAAGGGGACCTATTCTCTTCCCAGCTGCCTTTTTACTTTTAATATAGCTATAGAACGTCTTGGGATTATCTTTAACCTTATCTGCCAGTTCCATCTCATCCCCTCTTTTTGCTCTGCTGATTTCCCTCTTAAGTGTACTCCTATGGTTTTTATAGTCATCTAGAGATTCCCTTGAGCCCCATAGCTTAAACCCAATGTATGCTTTCTTCTTTTTCCTGACCAGAGCCTCAATATCCCTCATCAGCTGGGGATCTCTAAACCTGCCAGCTTTTCCCTTCACCCTAACAGACTCATACAGTCCCTGGATGCTTGATATCACACTTTTAAAAGCCTCCCATTTGCCAGTCGTTCCTTTTCCTTCAAACAGAGTCACCTAATCAATCTCTGCTAGATCCTGCCTAATGGATCCAAAATTGGCCCTGCTTCAGTTTAGCATCTTAACCTGTGGACCTGTCCTATCTTTTACTTTGTTTAGTTGTTCCTTTTTCACAAGGAGGCGCTAATAAGCAAGGTCACTGGCATTCAGAGAACTGCTGGAGACCAGGCACCTGCTCAACTCAATAGTCCTGGCAATTAGGGACTTCAGGTACCAGAGCAGAAAGCAGCTATGTCAGCCGCAGTGGACAACTGACACAAAAAGCTGCAGGATTGTAGCAATACAGTTGGCACCCTGCTGCCTCAGGCATGCAAGCACCTGGTTGCCTCCAGGGACAGGTGGGTGGCTGCCATGGACAGCCAGGCCCTGCAGTTTCAGAATCAGCTGGATTTGCACACAAACTAGCACTCCATCGACTAACCACTGGTGCTCAGGGCAATGATGGTAGTCGCTCAGAGGAGGGGAAACCACACAGGGACCATTTAACAGTCTCCTCTCAGGACCCTCCAGTGATGACCTGGCCTTCCACCTCTACCCTGCCTACCAGCCGCAACCCTGTGTGAGGTCAAGCCCAGAAGGTTGCACTTGCTTCTCACGCAAAGCACACTCAGCTTGTCTGGGTCCTCGCGATACAAACATTCCCAGCTTGACCGACAAACCCTCCAAAGTCAACAGGTTCCACTGTTGGGCAGTCTCCTTCCAACCGGCTATGTAGCCTGGGAATGCACCAAGACGTAGGGGGAGGGAAAGAATGAAGACAACCTTATGAGGGCATGTAAGTTACACCTAAATGTAAACAGGTGTTCACCTTTGTAAATATATGTTAAGTTTTTAACATCATTTGTGTGATTTTTATACAGTCATTCTTGCAATATTCAAAGTACACAGCCCACCCAACCTTCGCGCTACACAATATTCCATGTCCACATTGTGAAGCGAATAGCTTCTGCAAATTGTTTTGGAATGGGCAAATGGCTGATACTTTCAACTGGGGTTCATCTCTCTAGGTAGAAAAACATGACTATTGCATCACAGGAATCAGTGGGATTCAGTCATTAACTTAGACAATATGGTCAGGATTTTGGCGAAATACAGTTGGCTAATAAATAAGGAACACACAGCATGTCATGCTCGGAGATGCGTTTGAGCTCTAGTGTATGGATGTCTGTTTAACAGTGTTGCATTTTGAAGGGCCTAACGTCACTCAAACTTAAGACCCTCTGTCACAGATTGAAGCACTATCACCTCCAATTCTGGCTATGGGTCACAGCCATTTTCATCTCCGTTGTGCACTTGTTTTGTTTTTAAAGAGCACAAGAGAAGACAACAGCAGTCCCTCCTTGAAGTGAGTCTCAGGCTCAGCTTCTTCATCTTGGTGAATGCCCAAACATAAACATCTCCTTTCTGGTAACCCCATTGGCTTCCCTAGGTGTCCACTCAATCAGTAGATTTAAGTCTTCATCTCCCTGCTCCAGTCCCAGACAGATCAAGTAAGCAATGCCAGGTCTAGTAGTGCACTGTCTGCCATGGAGGCCAGGATGCTACTTACCATCCATGAACTGGGTCAAAATCTTGGAATTCCCTCCCGCATGGCATTATGAGTCAACCCACAGCCATGGACTGCAGTGCTTCAAGAAGGCAACTCAATACCACCTTCTCAAGGGCAACTAGGGACAGGCAATAAATGCTGGCCAGCCAGCGATGCCCACATCCCAAAAATGAAAAAATGCAAACAACTGACCTCCCACATGACCCCTTTCCCTCCCATGCTCTATCGTCTCACCCACTTTTATATCAAGGATTGCCCTACCTCTCAGTTTATCATCTCCTCTGCATCCCAACATTCCGACTCCAGTCTTCAACATTAAGTTCCACAGCCTGCCTCCTATAGCAGCAGCTCCTGAAAACACACCCTTGATTTTTTTGTGGATGGACCCCCAGAACTACCCCTTGTTCGCCCCCTTGAATGGCTTAGCTGGACAGCCCTGAAAAATGAGACATCAATCCCCTGACTGATATCTGTACTGTTCCTTAATTATCTTCAGACATGTCCCTGGACTGGTAGCACTGGAACCCCTAGGTTGGCTATCGGCCACTCTCTGGACAACAGAAGTATGAACCGCCTGCTCCTAACCAGTCCCAGACTTTGCTCAAGCTGCTAGACTTGTATGGAAGCTGTCCATTACTTAGCTGTGCCTGGATCCCCTGTTTGAAGGCAACCTCCCTGTACTTGACTGAGGATATCTCCCCTTGGACTTTGATACTTAGCAGTTTGCTTGCAGCACTCACAGTGCATTTGTTGCATACACAGCTGGCACATGGTGCAGGTGTCAAACTAACTTATTGCTTTGCCATACAGCAATATACCCACCTCTTTGACTGATGACAGCTGACCAGCAAGACTGGCTGGCAAGGTAAGGCAAGGCAGAAGTACAGTGAGTCTTAAAAGGGTAGCTGAGGGGGCTAAGGGTTTAAAACACAAGGCAAGGCAGGGATGCTGTAAGCATGCAGATACATGCAAAAATGGCTAAGGCAGCAAGGAAGCAGCCCTGAGCTGTAACCTGATCTGATCTGTAAATTGGGTGCCTGTCCCTCCACACAAAATGTGCTTGCAGCAGCATGTGAATGATAGATGCAGGAATGGCAGTGCAGAGTAGACTGTAAGTGGATTGGAGATGAGAGACTGACATGGGTCAGATGCTGGCATCTGTGGACATGGGGTGTGTGCGGTTGCTGCCCATGCAGCATGTCCTGAGATGTGGTGCCGTGTGCTCAAGATGGAGGTGTGAAGGAGCAAGCAGCGAGCTGAATTCCACGCATCTAGCTTCCGTCCTGCGGGTGGTAGAATTGGACAGTGCGGTCCAATAGGTGAGAATCTCCATTAATCGGCCTTCCGCCATGTACTAGCAAGCTTCTCATTCGACATCCAGAATTTAGTTGGAAAATGTGACTTGTCAGTTTTGACATCAAAAATGACCTTGCTTTACCTAACATAATTCTCCAAATTTTCTAACCAGAGTTCACGTCATTCAGAGCTTGCAAAGATTTTAACCACAGTTTTTTAAGATAGCAAAAACTGCTCAACGAAAGCCAACGCATTTCATTTCCAACAACAATAAGAAGGAAGATAAATTACGTAAACACGCAAAAGGTTAAGGTAATTTGCTGCTGAATGCAACATTTTCTTTTACATTTTTGTGACCAAGGAACAATTGCAATGCCAGGGTCAAGCTGTTTCAGAAAGGACTTAAACAACATATCTTCTGGTGTTTTGATCCCGGCTAAATGTTAAAAATAAACCAGTCAGATCCCCGACACTACCTGTCTTGACAGATCATGCGTGGATTTACTTTGGTTTAGTCAAAGTGGCTTCTTATTGATTACAATTGTGCAATATCACAGATTTTGCTGCAGCAATAAAACAGAAGTTTATTAATAAAAATGAAGATAAAATAGAATAAACCAAAACATCCACTTATAATACCACTTCAAAGATTTTTTAAAAATATATAGTCAAAGTATAATCTCATGAAACACAAAATACTCATTCAAAAATTGTTAGAAAGAAAACAGAACTTTGTACAGCACTCAAAACATCACACATACAATACTCATACAAGAGTTCCTGTATCTAACATATTGGTAGATTTAAGAAACTTGTGATTTCACATTGAGACTGGAACTGCTGATGGCTTCTTCCTGGAACTCTTATATGCCCGAGTTTCAAATATTTTTCTGCTTCTTTCGGGTTTTATTCCAATACTTCTGATTTGAGACTAACATTTACTCTTCACTCCAAGGTAACACAGTTCACTGTATAGTCCTCACTTCTTAGGAACACTGATCTGCACAGTCATCTTATTCCAAGGGCTCCACAGACAGCCCAAAACTCAAAATAGAACTGAAAACAAAACTACTCTTTTCAAAGTTATGGGTGTTTTCCTTAAGCTTAAATATCATCAAGTTCCAGAAGTTTCTAACAAATTTTGAGATCCTATTATTTACCTTCCTGGGTCACAAAACAATCTAAGATAAACAAATCCATTAGTGGTACACACACATGCCATCCAGCCTCAAGCCAGACTTCAAAAGCTTTTTAAAATAAAATCACCATGGCTGCAGAATTAGTTACAAGTAAATAACTAACTTCAGGTACACAGAAAACCTACAGGGGTTACTAACTCAAAAAAAAACCCAAATATCATAATAAAATAAATTATAAAAATCTCAGTTTATGTCACTCTTGAGAATGTAGACAAACTCAATCAACATATGCCAAATCCTGGGCATTATGGTGCGTGTTACAGAAGAGAGGTAAAAGCTGGAATAATATCATTCTTCCCTGTCCTGAGTATCTGTTTTGAAGCCAGTTTTGTTTAATCCACAGAATCCTTTTGTTGATTTCATCAGAAGTTGACATCTGCTTTTGTCAGCACAGACCTTGCAAAGACTCTGCAATCATTCAAATGTCTTTAATGTGGATAAAAAATTCCTGTTGACAAGCACTCTTTAAATATGAGTCTATACTCCTTTTATTGTTTTCAATTAATTTCTAGGAAACTATTGTACACTTTACCAACACAAAACCCACTTCAAATGGAGAAAGAGAACAAAATCCTGTTTAACTTTTAGACAAAAAAGGTCTACAAAATTCTCAATTCCTTCAAGTTTTCTAACAGTGGGCTCATTTTGAGAGCTTTTCCAGATTCCATTTGATGGACAGTGTCTGGGCTGTACAGCTGTGCTGGATGTTTACTGTAGGGAAATTCCAGGCTATTCATTCTTTTTTTACCTACATGGAAATCTGCTTTCTACCTGATGTTAGGAGCACATGAGTGTGGTGGATAGAACCAAGAAATTGAAAATCAAAATAAGATTTCTTTAAAGTCTGAGCTGAAGCAAGCTCCTTGCACATTAGTCATTACAATTTGAGTAATTCATACTAAACAGTGGAAGTCAGGCTACAGTTGAATTACAAGATGATCAGATTTCCATTGCAAATGCCACTGCAAGAGCAAAGCATTGTCCCTCCGATGGCCCTTGGTCAGATAAATTGAATTCAGCGTGCGCACAATATATAGAACGTTTAGTGCTTTAATTCTACCGACAAAAACAAAGAAAAACTGAACCATGAAAAACAAAGTGAAACCGAAGAGCTCAAAGCTCAAAACTTGCTTTTGCTTACCATCATCTTTCAGGATCTAACGGACAAACAAAACTGACATATCACAATATTAAATAATCGGCTATTATCTTTTTGAATAATTTACTAAACTAGAAAACCAATGTGCATGAAATACCATCAGCATTCACCTTTCACTACATTCAGCAAAAACACAGCTCCGCCAGCTGGTACAGATCTCCTAACGGCAAACCCGCCTTTAATATTAGTCAGCCTCTAGCCGAACAGACATCTGGAAAGTATTATTCAACAGACCATATCAAAAGTCATTTACATAATATAACATTGAAGTATTTTAACAGGTTCTTTGAAAACTGTCTTCAGAACAGATGGTGTTAATACCTTTTGTACATTGTGCATCGAATTTCCCTGTGCTTTTACAAGAAGCTTGACCACTGTTTCCCATTTGTCCTGGGCCCTGGCATCCTGTGCAGTCACTGCAAACTTTACTTGCTTTGAGGGGATCTGCATTGAGTGGGCTGCATACAAGGTGCCATCTGTCCCCACTTTGAAGTCAGGGTCACTGCTTTCGAAATGAATTCCCCGATTCCCAGCACAGTCATCAAATTGCACTAGAAAAGAGATGAGAAGAAAAAGAGCAGATAAACGTAATGTGATGGGCGCCCAACAAGACAGACAATCAATCAGAAGTTGGACACAGTTAATTTCAAGCAGTATGTTTGCAATCTTCAAATCTGATCTGACAGCCTTTAATGAAGCACATTCAACCTTTCAGGAAAATTGTTGCACTTTATCTCTGTCCCAAGAGAACTTGGGCTCGAAGTTTCTTTAAAAGAATACATTCACTCCAGTGTCATCAATTCGTGGAAACAGCCATTCCTCATGTTTCACCTGCAAAGAATGCTGAATACGTTTCTTAGTCCCCAGTTCCCTTTATCTTCACATTCTTATTTAAGTGTGTGAACTGCATGAAAGAAATCTCCCAGTCAGTATGGGAAGCTGCTTCCATTTGCTGTTTAGAAAGTTCTATTACCAAAGATGAATGAATGAGATAAGAGATGCATTACGATCCCGAAATTAATTAAACCTGATATACTTAAGAAGGGGTGTAACAAACCCACCTTTAATTGGGTACATAGCTACAGACACCACACAGAGTACTTTCAACATAACATAACAGCCGAGTTACCAGGACTGTCATCTTCAGTTGGCCTTTTTTGGATTATCATTATAATAATTTTACTTATCACATCATTGGATGAGAATGTTAAGTGCAGTCTTATCTCTTAAATAGTTAGGTTTTAATTGTTTTCTACTGATTGGATAGAAAAAGCCATAGAAAGCAACCAAATAAGGAAGATAAGACAAAACCTCTGAATGATGAAGTAAAGTGACCTACAGTCACTGTTATTGCAGTGAAGGGCTATTGCTTTCTGAACACTGACTGAATTGATGAAACAGTCATTGATCTAAGGAGATTACAGTCAGCACTGTGCCGACATAGATTAAAGATGTGGCTGAAACCTAACATTATGCATTCAGTTTATCAATTCTGGCATTTTATGGAACAAAATCAGAAATTACTGGAGAAACTCAGCAGGTCTGACAGTATCTCTGGAAAGAAAGCAAAGTTAAATTTTGAATTCAGTGACCCTTCTCCTAATGAAGAATCACTGGACTCGGAATGTTAACTCTGATTTCTCTCCACTGATGCTGCCAGACCAGCTGCGTTTCTCAAGCAATTTATGTTTGTTTCAGATTTGTAGCATCCACAATTAATTGTTTTATTCGGTCATTTTGTGGTCTTACTTTGATCACTTTTGTAAACTTCTGGCCAACATTTCTGCAGTATTAACCACATAATATTGGATTGTTTTATATCTAGCTAAAGATCACAATGCATAGACTCATGATCAATTTCAAGTTTTCTCCCTCCCAAATCTGTTCGTTCTTTTGCAATATGCACATCATGGTATCCCATCTTTACACTTGTCCTAAACATTTTTTTCAAACACTGTTCATCTTAATTCACTTTCTTTCAACATGACAACAGCCATTGGATGATAAAATTCCAATCCTGTACGCTCGCCTCCCATTTTCTTTACAAAATGTGCTTCCAAATGTACAATTTAAAGCCAAATTTAACACGTTTTTAAAAAAACTCAGTAATTACCATTATTTTAACATGTTTTTTTCTGAGATTTTGCTGCAAATATGCATGCGCCTGGGTGTCAGCAAACCCAGCCATCTCCTAATTTCCATCAGTCACTTACAATATTCAATTCATGATGACATAGGTGGGAAGATCAGGACAGATGTGGGCCTGATTTAAAGTGCAAGCAGTAAGACATTTCAGAGCTCCTACACATCCATTTAATGGAGACTGAAGCAGACAAGGGGACAGTGGGCAGTGAAGGCCAGGGCAGCTGCTACATTTTTCAGATCTATTGCTGCGGATCATTCTGGAAGCTAATACAGCTCGATGTATTTCTCACCCCTGGCAGTGGTTACAGGCAGCCCACACTGCTGACCAGGGGCAGCATGGTTAGAAATGGCCGACAATGTCAGCAATGGAGCAATGGGTGCAGTTTTGCAAATGCTTCAATGAACTTATTTGGTCTAATAAGGCTGAGTGATGAGAGTGACACAGATGGTGTGCCCCATTGGCAGCAGGGTGCCAGGGAGAGGGACAACCTGTGTATGCTTTGTGGGCCAATCATGATGGAAAAGGGGCATGCCAAGGGGCCTCCTTAACCCATAGGTCAGAACCCAAGTGCTTCTGGGCAGCAGGATGATGTGCGATCAGGGAAGTAGAAGAGGTTTTCCCCTGAATCAGAGTGAAGAAGACCTCAATCTCTTTTAGTTAAAGAGATGCATTACTGCTGTCTTTGCAGGGGCAGTCATCTCATTACTCCAACAGTGGGTATACCTTTTGAGTGAAACAATCTCTCTTCACTCTGTTCTCTTATGTCTCTCACAGAGGACTACCAGTCAATATGTGGGGAACAAGTATCTGAGGAATCCAAGGACAAAATACCTCAGAGGCTACACTTTCATAAATTACAAGTGTGGAAGCTTGTATCTCAGTTGATCTGATCATGACCATGGCTTCTACTTCTATGCCAAGCCTTTCATTTCACTTTGACATTCCCTGATAAAGTCCAAATATTCCACCTGCTGAATATTGCTCTGAGGCTTAGAAAGACTGCTTGAAATATAACTGTTGCAATTTTGACAGAATTCAGGGGAAGTTTATCATTTAAAGGGCCACTTTGCTTTTTCCCCTTCAGCCTGCAAGCTTGGCATCTCTTTGATTGATGTAACTGTAGCCATTATGGCCCTAAACTTCCTCTAGTATTTCATTTAACTCCAAATATGTGTCAACCAATACTGACTCTCTCATCATTACACTGCCTCATTTGAAATCAGGATTAGTTGCATCATCTTCTACTCCTTTCTCTTTCTTTCCTGGAACTTCAAAAGCTGAGAGCTGTTATTATTTCCAGCTTTACTTTATTCCTACTAACTTCAGGCTCTTAAAACCTAAAGCTTAATAAATGCATAATCACAATACTATCCCAACTTGAACGCCCCTGTGTAAGGATTCTAGTCATCATGTCTAGCCTTAAGTTCATTGGTCACTTTTGTACTCAGAATGGTGTCTCAACCTTAAACGTATGGTTCCACAACATGTAAGCCTTTGCATTAAAATACTAACATTATTGCGCCAACTGAATTCACCTGTATTAATGCCTCTGACATGGTTCCTTTGAGAAGTTCAGAAAATAATTGCATTATTTCATTATATCATCTTGTCAAATTTAATTTGTTTATTCAGGATTGATCCATCTGGAAAAGGACACCTAATGCAGAAACAGACCCATTCAGATTTGCTGCAGTCCTCCACTTTCACAAGATCAACAACATTACAAGCTGATCCAGAAATTAAAGAATGTTGTTCACTTTTCAGCATGCTGTAATGGCACTACAAATTCTCAGCCAGAATTTTCCCTTTAAACAGGATTTTACAGCCTGAGACAGCTATTTAGCGCAATGCTAGGCTTTGTGTAGAAATTGTTAGATGTGATATATACAACTCTTTTACACATTAATAGATCACCTTGTGTCAGTTTAATTTGGTCCTTCAACTCTGCATTTCTTCTTCTCTCTCTTGATATTTTTCTTTACTTCTCAGGTCATGTTTTCCTCGCTCCCTGAATTTGCCTCTTTATGAGAACTCATTGAGCTCTTTACAGACTTAACATTATGTGTCTCTATCCGTGCTTTTTCTGTTCTTTATCCCACTTTAGAGGTAGGGTTTAATTAAAATGTGAATGAGCCTCTGTGGCATTCTGTTATGTAACTGTAATATCAGTAGTTATGTGATAGGGTTCTGCTAGAACATTGAAATTATTGCAATTTACAGCTTGGAACTCTTTTGCCTGTCCATCATGTATTACCAATAAATGTTGTTTAAAAGAAGCCTAGAAGTCTAGCTTGAGCTTGTATGAAGAACAGAAAAAAAAATACTAAAACATCCTCCGTCCCCTATGTCTTTCTCCTGCCATGAACTTGTCTGAATTTGACAGATCTTTGATCTCTCAACTTTTCTCTAACCTCTCTGTCCCTAGCCAATATCTCCAACAATTCTCAGCACTACTATACATTGGTTGTTCTCCCTCAGATGTTACAGCAGCAGAGATAAATTACTGTCACCAGCAGTTCTCAAGAATCCGTGCAATTGCTTTGCTCTCAGTCAACTGGTTTCTGTTCATCTCTTTGCTCTGGTGAATTAAACTTAAGAACGAGTTAAAAAAAAACCTCCACTTCTGCATCAGATGCCACATTGTGCTGCACAACAATAGCACATGTTCAGCACTTTTTATCCATAACCAAAATGAAACTAAATTTGAAATAATAGTGGAAACATTAGTCAGAATGAAAGGAAATTGGAGCTAAACCACTAGTGTGCCAGCATCCTCCTTTAATAAAATAAAGTTTTCATAGAATAGAATTCCTACAGTGTGGAAACAGGCTATTCAGCCCAACAAATCCACACTGAATCTCCAAAGAGCATCCCACACAGACTCACACCCTTCCCTATCCCTGTAACCCTACATTTCTCATGGCTAATCCACCTAACCCTCATATCCTTGGTCACTCTGGGCAATTTAGCATGGCCAATCCACCTAATCCACACATTTTTGGACTGTGGGAGGAAACCGGAGCACTTGGAGGAAACTCATGCAGACACAGGGAGACTGTGCAAACTCCACAGACAGTTGCCCGAGGGTGGAATTGAACCCAGGTCCCTGGTGCTGAGAGACAGTGGTGCTAACCACTGAGCCAATTTGTTCCTCTCTTCTCAAACTATCCCATAATACTAATTGGGTGTTTCACCACTTTATAAATGCAACAAAATGTGCTTAGGGAAGAGAGAAGGATACTTGCCTTTATTAGCCAATGCATAGAGTTTAAAAGCTGGTTGTGCAGGATCTGTATAAAAAGTTATTTCGTCCACAACTAGAGTATTCTATTGTTCTGAAATCCACCTTATAGGGGGGATGTGACTGCACTGGAGAGGGTGCAGAGGAGATTTCCAGGACATTGTTTGGGCTGGACAGTTTTAGTTATGAAGAGCGATTGGATAAACTGGGGTGGTTTTCCTTGGAACAGAGCAGACGGAGTCGGGACATGATTCAGAGGTGTAAAATTATGAGGAGCTTAGATAGGAAGAAACCTTTCCTCTTGATTGATTTATTTATTGTCACGCGTATTTTGTTACAAAATAGTGAAAAACGTTGTACAGTGTCGCCACTCTCTGGTGCCATCTTAAAACACAGAAAAATAAGCCAAAGTATAGAATATAAAGGCAGAAGCGTAAAGAAATAAAGAAAAAGTGTTCAATGGGGTGAAAGATTCAATAGGCTGGGGGCACAGGTAAAATTTAGAGACAGGAGGCTGAAGGGGTTGCAAGGAAAAGTGTTTTCACTATGGGCCAAGCGTTGGAAAATGGGATTAGGAAGAGTAGGTAGTTGTTTTTGACCAGTACAGACTCGATGAGCCAAGGAACCTTTTTCTGTGCTGTGCATTTGTACGAATCTGTGACTCTTTGAAGTAATTAGTTAAATATAATGCATATTGAGACATTTCTGAGTGATGCAGTAATGCACTATACCAATGAAACTCTCATTTTCTCTGTGGCAATAGCTGCAGGCATCCATACATTCCACTATCAGGGATACAAACAGGGTAGAATTCCTATCGATATCTTTGACCAACAGTAATTAACTACGGATTGCATTCTGCCAAACCTCTACTGAAGTGTTTCTTTTCGCTTGTGGCACAGAGCACACTCCAAAATAATTCTGCTATGCATATTCATTAGGATGTACTGAACATTTAAATTTAAATAAGCTTGCCTCCGCTTTTCAGTCTATCAGTTTTCCTGAAGATTGTCCTCTGACTTAAATGTTTCATATTGGATTGATCCTGCACAATGCACTCTTGTATTGACTCACTGCATTTTGAAAGTGGATAAAACATGTTGACCACCAAACTGCAAATATAGAGATTTTTTTTTGGCAATGAAATAGTATTTGTATGAAAAGGATTTTAAAATTAAACAGTACAGTTTTGTTAATTTAACATGTCAACAAAGAGAATACCAGCCTTGCTATTTTGGCTGACTGCTTCTTGCAAAACCGACCCAATGACCTTGGGCTGCTGTGTACTGACTTCCAATTACCTTCCTGTGTGCTCTGCAGCGCCCTTGATGCATGTGCAAAGGGAGAAGAATTTAGAGAAGAAAAGTAACATTTTTACGTGATAAAGACAGGCCATGTAGCAGGAAAAGAAAAGCCCTTTTTATAAAGTATTTTAGCCTTGGTGATGCTGAGGAATTTATTTTGAAAAATAGCTTTTACAAAGTTGATGTCAATGGATGAAAAGGAAATGTCCTTGTCCAATATTGATCAAGTTTAGATGGTAATTTGTCCATCTCATGATGGTAAAATGTTATTTATCTTGCTTAGAATCAGCTTTCCATCAGTGTTGTTTTGTCACTTAGGCATAAAAGAATGCCCTCTGCTATATCTAATTCAGAAATCAAGTGTACAAAAATCACTCAGATCTCAAGTTTTCCTATGGTTCATGTTTACTGCTGATTTTATCCTTTCGAGAATGTAAAAAACATTTTCAACAAGAGATTTCCAAATTTTAAACTTCATTTTTTTTAAAGCTAAATTGTACAAGTTGTTTTTCTTCTGTCTGCCTGTAAAGATCCCCACTACTGCAGGAAACCACACACTGTACATCATAAAATGCCTTATTGTTCACTTGAAAAACAAGCCTTTCTTTCAAACAGTATTTGAATATTCAGATAATCGCCTACACATCATTTTAATGTATTCCAAATCTGGTCCAGAACAAGAAGGCAAGCAAAAAGATATGTGGTGACCATGCTGAATACACTGCACAAACTAGCTGATTCAAACATAAAAGGAATGTTTCTGTCAATCTACGTGTACCTTCTTTTTGGTGGAAATTTTACCCCCATTTTGAGTTTCTTTGTATGGTTGGCTACTTCAACGATGTGGGGTTTCCCCACCTCAATGTTTTGTTCCCCTTTCTATTAAGGTGATCTTGACTAGAAACAGGGGGATTGATTTATTTTGAGGTGATGAAGACTTTTTTCTCTGCCCAGCATTGTAAATAGATTCCGTAAGCAAGACTTGACTAACAAGAGACTGGCATGCCAACTGATTCACAGAATTGTGTATGAGTATGACATTCTACTGAGGTGACCTTGAATTTGAAAAACATTGACAGCAATGGTGCTCAATTAAAAATATCCACATGTTCTGATTTCAAACTAGAGTTAAGGGCAGACAATTGCATAAAGATCATAACGCTTAGTAAACTTTGAGGATACTGAACAAAAGGAATACAGCAAAGGGAATACCTGAAATTGTTTCCAACAGGGGTCATCAACTTCAAGGGAAGAAAAAAGTAGCACAATGGCTAATTTTAGACCATTCTAAAATATCACAATAACTTGTTTGAATAAACATAACATGGCAAGAAAGAGAATCAAAAATTGCTGCAAGTCCTGCTGAGTTTTTCCAGCATCTGTGGAGAGAAAGCAGAGTTAATGTTTCAGGTCCAGTGATCCTTCTTCAGCTAGGAAAAGGTTGGCATATACGCTAGAGATGGGAAGGGGGGTGGGGGTGGGGAGTATACTGAGCACTTTATGAGATAGAAAGGTCAAATCATTTCTTCTCATCACATATAGGTGCTGTGACTGACTCTTCATTGGACTTAAAACTGTACATTCCTGCACACACTTCTGAAGAAGGGTCCCAACCCGAAACGTCAGCTTTCCTGTTCCTCTGATGCTGCCTGTCCTGTGATGTTCCTCCAGGTCCACATTGTGTTATTCCTGCACTCATCGCTGCTTAACTAAGTCACGTTATTTACCTGTCCTTAACCATATCCCATTTGACATCCCTCTTAGGTCACAGAAATTCATTTTTCCAATGTCCATTGTGAGCCCAGCATCTTATCATTGTTTAATATGGGACCAGCACACAGAAGCAACCTTTAAACACTTCAAACTAGTCAGTTTTATTTAACAGCAGCAAAACCCAACAGGAATAAACTAAGAGAAGCTACACTTGTCTTTGGGCACATACAGGGACAGCTTGCTTTTCAAGCTAGAACCAATGTACAGTCAAGGATTGATCATTGCACTCAGCTCACATCTACTGGGACCAGGTGTCAATTAAGCCCAATCTGGTTTTTGTGCCTGATTCTGCCATGCTCTATCAGGCAGAAGGTGATCTTCCTCCTCAGAAGACTGCTGCTGCTCTCCAAGATCATCGATATCCACCAAATCCCCTCTTTGCCTGCTCCAGTTCGCAGAGCACAGCATGCTAGGATTATGTGTTGCACTGTCTGAAGTGTACTACAAGGCACCCCAAACCTGATCCAAACAGTGGAACTTCATCATCAGGATATCTATTTTCTGCTACATCCTGGGTCCAGTTGAAGAAAGGACAGCATTGTCTTTACATTCTTCACAGCCAGAGGTTTGTGGAAATGGAGTCACCAGCCATGGTTGTAGAGTGTAGCCCTAGTCTCCCTGTAAACATCATTGTAAAGGATTTGGCTCCTTAAAGACAGCAGGAACATGAGAGTTCTCAAGGATATAGGCATCATGACAACTCCCCAGGTACCTGGCACAGACTAAGATGTGGGATTGATATTCTCACATCATTTACATATTGATGGAAGAAAACACTTTTGTATTGATGGGCGTACCGCACTATGCCATAGCACTGTTTAGATGGTGTGGATCTAGACTATATTGCTAAAGCCCACTGCCTGGGCTGCAGCAATTACTTAACCGTAGGGAAATGAGATGAAGTTCTGTGATCTTGCACAAATAGGATTGGTAACAGCCTTGATACATTCACAGGAGGGAGATGGAGAGATTCCACACTCAGTCCCAGTGGTCCTTGAAAGGAACCAGTTGCATCAAAGTTCAATGCAACTATCACCTTGATGGCCACTGACGTTAAATAGTCACCTATTCCCTTATGTTTCAGATCCCGCACCAGCAGCTGGTGTAGTTCAGTAGCAGTTTCCAGGGACATACACAGTCATGTACCAACACTTCACTTCTCACATCTAGAAGAAACAGTAATAAAAAAAAATAGACTCAGCCTCCGGTACATCTTCCACATCCAGAGGGAAAGTTTAACAATAACCTCTTCATGTGGAGGCTATTTGTCAAGAACTGGAGATTATTTCTCATCCTGGGGTTGCTTCATTCTCACCTGCAGGAAACATTGGCACATTACCATTGGCATTGGTACCTAACCAATGGGGAACACATAGAGCTATGTTACCTAATCCCACAATACTGTTCATTATTATTGGTGCAGCCATGACTGAAGTGGTGGACAATGATCATGGTAAACTCATTCCTCATCGCCTGTCATACTCTCTGATTCCCGTTTTCTGATTTGCAAGCTTCAGATGATTGAGGGCCAAACTATTCAGACATATTTCTACACAGGATGGAAAGCCATATATCTTATCCTGCCAATAACACAGAGATAAGACAGCACCGTAAATACTGCAGACGGAAGCTCAAAAAGGTAGAGATCATTCTGGATTAATGGAGTAGGCAAAAACTGCAACAAACGAATTTTCATCAAGTCAAGTGCATGACCATCCACTATGGATTGAGAAAGAACAGCCAACAATGCCTTTTAAATATTAAAATATTAAAAACCAGCAAAGGTCTGTAGAAATTGGTGGTCCCCTAAGATGGATTATTAAATTATCAAGAGCACAGAAAGAAAATAATAATATAGGCCACATTTTTTATCATTAGGATGCATAAATGTTTTACCAGAATGAGAAACTTCAGCTATAGGGTAGTCTGAAGAGTTTGGGACTGTTCTACCTGGAGAGAAGGTGGATGAGGAAAGGTTTACAAAATCATGAGTGGGTTGGGCAGAGTAGATAGGTAAAGCTGTATCTATCTGTAAAAGAAACAAGAACTGAGGGCATATATTTAAAGTGAAGTGTAAATGTGATAGGTTAAAAACCCTTTTCACTCAACAAGCTGTTAGGGTATGGATTACACTATCTAGAAATGTGGAGGAGGCAGCTTCAATTGAGGCATAAAGAGGGCATTGCGTGATTTCTTTGGTAACAATCGTGTACAGGAATATGGGAAAAAAAGCAAGAGATTGGCTTCAGGTAATAGAGTCAAACTAGATAACAGACTGGTGCAGGCTTGATGGGTTAAATGGCCTCCTTATGTGGCGTAATGATTGTGTGATCCTGCCTCACTGTGTTGGCTCAACTGCAGATGGTAGCTATTGTTACAAAATGAAGATAACTCCATTACTGACAGGATACTGGATATGAACTTGTACACCAGGTGTGGCCCACACACCAGGTGTATGCTCAAGGATTAGACTCCCTTCCAATTGGGATACAATTTAGAAATTACATTTAGAAAAGGAGTTATTTGCAGTCTGTTGTTCCTTGCACTATGAAGAAGTCTGAAATCCTTGCAATGGTACATGCTCACTGTGTCTGGTCTCTACAGGCAGAAGAAAATGAAATGTCTTCAGCTCTCTTTGCTTGCAGATACCTCAGTGATCTCACTGTGGGCAGTCAATTGGGAGACATTGGACATATTACTTTCTGTTGCCTAAAAGGAGCTGGTGCATACAAGGTCAAAGCTACAGTCACCTTTGCTACTATTGGTAATACCATTCTCACCCTGTTCTGAAGCTGCAGTCTGGGTTGCAGCAGATATATACATTTCATCCAGTAGTTCATTGGTGAATTGGAGAGATTTGATACACTGTGCCTCATTGAGTCTGAATTAATTGTTGCTCCGAGATCCTGACTCAATATGATCACCTGCAGAAGGTCTTGCTCACTCTCCCTCTTCCCTATGTTACATTCACTTACTCACCTTCTATGTTTAGGACATGAGTGTTACAAACTATTGCACACATGCCTGGGAACGAGTGGGCTGAACAGGATCCTTGAAATCAGAACCAAGACCTTCAGCATGTGCTACACTACTACCTGAGGACTTCCGCAACTTCAAACGGCAATAGAAATAACCATAAACTTCTACATAGCAAACTGAAATCAAGCAGTAACTAACCTGAAAGCAGTTTATGATCCCATTAAATAGCATTGATTGGGGTTGCCAGAGTACATTTTGACTTCTACTGAATGCATGTGGTTAAGTGGACATTAGCTGGCCAGACATGGCACTCATCGCATCAAATCAGCATTACATGCCGGCTTCCAACAAAACCTGCTCACTCTGCAAACGCTGACACATATAATGTTTCCATGCTAATTTCCTGAACAAAATGGCATCAAGCACCAAAAAATGTTTGTCTTCTTTTCTTTGCAAAGTAATGCAAAGCAAGGTTGTGGCAAAAAAAACAGAAGCAAGATTGTGAGGATCACAAGATCACTTTCAGGACGTGCAGGAATGATTTGGTATAAGCTGCAGTCATGGAGGTGTGGGAAAGCCAGGGCAGGGGAGACCTTAGATTTCATGGTCCAGCAAAGTGCTCCTCCACCATCTGCCTAACAAGGAGACTTACTTTTATTTTTTAAATGACATCTTTTACCTGCTTCTCCTTGTCCCTGGGTTTCTCAGGCAATGTCTGTACTTAGCAACAAACATGCAACTGCCAGTTAACTGTGCATCAGGGTCAGAATGATATCATTGGAGTAACTACTGAATATTCATGAGGTCCTCACCCACCTGCAGAGAAGGGTTCACATGATGCCCAAACGTGCATCTAAAGATGGTGGTGCAAAGGACATTGTTTCTATTTCAACTCCCACAGACATTCCGTTTTCATTAGACACAGGACTTTATAAACTATGCCTCCAAATGGAAAAGAGAAACAAAAGAAGACACTATTGAGAACAGTCAGCTCCAAATACAGCTGGAACAGAGAGACCCTTCTGCACTGATGAGAGCCGCAGACTGGGAGTGAGAAGAAAGGCAAGAAAAATGAAAGACACCAGAAGCCACCCACAGACTAATACTCAGCATGCCGAGGGAGTGTTTAACTGAAATACTGCCTTTTCATAAATACCATTAATAAAGAAATCACTGGAAATATTTCTACTCATATTAAGGTGACCTTTGGATGCTTAAATAAGGATCCAATATAAGTTGCACAAAATTGCATTTTATGTTCCTTATAGTACATTAGTTACTGTCAATGCGCATGCAGCGCATGGTGCATTTTTTCAAGATACACAAATCCCATAAAATAACACTAAACTTAAAGCAGTGAAATCCACATGCTGTGGTCTTTTAAAATATTCTTCCTGCATCGCAATGATAAATGAAATATGAATTACACCATAGAACAAAACCACTATCATGTATATACAGCGCAATATTTATTGTGAATACCAGTATGGGAAATAAACTTTAAGAAAAATCAGTTCAAACACTGGAGCATGAAGATTTTGAGAATTTTAATAAGACATGCTGAAATTTATTTTAATATTGAGAGTTTTGTAGATTTCACCAAAATAATATTTGTACTCGAGGCTAACATTCTCTATGAATCTAACAGTTACATTTTTTCTAAATGGCTCAGCCAGCTAAGTCATGCAGTCCAAGATAATTCTAGATACGATCCCTTACTTTTGTGCTCAATGCTTCTGTTTACAAAGTCAAGTATCCCAAATTGTTCTGCCTGCAAAGATTTGTATTTGTGAACCTCCACATCTCTGTAGGAAAACGGAGTTAGATATTCAGCAGTAACAAATATACATAGAACCATGAGTCAACAAGGAGTCAATGGCTACAGAAAAGATAAAAAGATGGGATGGCGGGGGGGAAGTCAACTCATAGAGGTTAGATTTAATGCAGTGCTTTCTTAACTTTAAATTCACCAATGTCATGTTGTTTGGCATTAGTTAGACAAACCATTTTAAAAAAATGCTATATATTTGACAGTACAAGTTACGGAAACTGTGGAACTGATAATGTTACAATAGGGGAAGGCAGGCATCTGGGACCACGGTGATCAGAACAAGCACATCTTCCTTAATTAATCAAATTAAAGGAGCACAAAATTAAAAGCAAACGTAAGTACCAGTGAGTGGGTGAATGCAAAAGCAAACCAGATACTAACCAGAAAAAAATTAAAAAAACCTTTGAGATGGAGGAAAAAAGGGAAAGGACAAACTTTTTCTAAAAAATATGCCACAAGGACATTAATCACATTCTCACAGTGGATCTGTGAACTGTGAATTTGGATAGCTCATTGAGTACTTTTTTCTTTCTAATATCAAAACACTCAAAAAGTAACTTTAGTTTTAAGAAAAGATGAATTAATTGCACAACTATTGTTGAAAGTCACTAAGAAAGAATAATAACACTATTAGCTAAAATACTGATAAAATTTAAAAGTCATGGATAAAAGATAAAAATTAGATCAGACTATTATTATTGCAAGGCTAGCATGCTTGAAGATTCATGAGAGGTAAAGATTGAGGCTTGAACTCAGTATTCAACAGATGTGATGGCTTCTGCAGTTGAATAGTTGTATGTTTCTTTCTCAGGTGGACTAAGCAGGTTGCAGGTGTGAGTGGAGGCTCGCTCCTTTATCTCCTTTTTATGGCATGCCCTTGGTTGCCTGTTTCAGTACAGTGATCCTTCAGCTGGTTGGCCTTCTCTCATCTCCCTGTTGCAAACTCTTCTTCCTGATGCTGTCATGCAGAGTTCTGCCAAAGTAACGTTTAATTGTCACTCTCATCACAACCAAAGCAAAATGGCTATTAATATGTAGGCCATTGTGCCACCAGGCAATAAAGTTAATTGCATTGACATTCTCTGCGGTGTCCTTCCATTCTGCTGTTCCCTCCGAAGCTTCAAATTCTCACACCTGTGAAGGACTCATTATATTGTCCAATAGTTAATTGAATTCTAAGTGTCTCCCTTTGTCATTTATTCTGAGCTAATAGCTCAACGATTCTCTCAATGGAACAGATGGTTGTATGCTGTGACTACAATATTAAAAGGACTTTTGAAACATAATTTTAAAGTTACTTTTCTCAAGTTCCAATTTTTAAAGCATAAATATTCTTTTCATAGCAATTTTTTTTTAAGAAATTAGAATATAATGGCAAAAGTATTAATTTTCTCATTTTAAAATTTCTATGCAATTAAAATCCAAAGGAATGAAAATTCACATTTGCAGTAGGCATTTTCAGTACCCAAGAGGATGATTAGCAATATTTAACACTTAACATTGTTAAAAAGGTCATGCAGACTGAAATGGGTAAGACTTGAGATTCTGTAATGAGCTCAGTCATGCAAAAAAAAGTTTGTAAAGCCAACACCAGTGAGTTACAAGTTGGACAACTGCTTTTTGACTTAGAGATAGTAGGAACTGCAGATGCTGGAGAATCCGAGACAACAAGGTGCAGGGCTGGATGAACACAGCAAGCCAAGCAGCATCATAGGAGCAGAGAGGCTGACGTTTCGGGCCTAGACCCTTCATCAGAAAAGGGGGAGGGGAAGGGGGTTCCGAAATAAATAGGGAGAGAATGGGAGGCGGATAGAAGAGGGATAGAGGAGAGGATAGGTGGAGAGGAAACAAACAGGTCAAAGAGGCGGGGATGGAGCCAGTAAAGGTGAGTGTAGGTAGGGAGTTAGGAAGGGGATAGGTCAGTCCAGGTAGGACGGACAGGTCAAGGGGGCGGGATGAGGTTGGTCGGTAGGAGATGGAGGTGCGGCTTGAGGTGGGAGGAGGGGATAGGTGGGAGGAAGAACAGGTTAGGGAGGCAGGGACGAGCTGGACTGGTTTTGGGATGCGGTAGGGGGAGGGGAGATTTTGAAACTTGTGAAATCCACATTGATACCATTGGGCTGCAGGGTTCCCAAGCGGAATATGAGTTGCTGTTCCTGCAACCTTCGGGTGGCATCGTTGTGGCACTGCAGGAGGCCCAGGATGGACATGTCGTCTGAGGAATGGGAGGGGGAGTTGAAATGGTTCGCGACTGGGAGGTGCAGTTGTTTATTGCGAACCGAGCGTAGGTGTTCTGCAAAGCGGTCCCCGAGCCTCCGCTTGGTTTCCCCGATGTAGAGGAAGCCACACCGGGTACAGCGGATGCAGTATACCACATTGGCAGATGTGCAGGTGAACATCTGCTTGATGTGGAAAGTCTTCTTGGGGCCTGGGATGGGGGTGAGGGAGGAGGTATGGGGGCAGGTGTAGCACTTCCTGCGGTTGCAGGGAAAAGTGCCGGGTGTGGTGGAGCTGGAGGGGAGTGTGGAGCGGACAAGGGAGTCACGGAGAGAGTTGTCCCTCCGGAAAGCAGATAAGGGTGGGGAGGGAAAGATGTCTTTGGTGGTGGGGTCGGATTGCAGATGGCGGAAGTGTCGGAGGATGATGCGTTGGATCCGGAGGTTGGTGGGGTGGTACGTGAGGACGAGGGGGATTCTTTTTTGGTTTTTATTGCGTGGACGGGGTGTGAGGGATGAGGTGCGGGAGATGTGGGAGACACGGTTGAGGGCGTTCTCAACCACCGAGGAGGGGAAGTTACGGTCCTTGAAAAACGAGGACAACTGAGATGTACGGGAGTGGAATGCCTCATCCTGGGAGCAGATGCGGCGGAGGCGAAGGAATTGGGAATAGGGGATAGCATTTTTGCAGGAAGGTGGGTGGGAGGAGGAGTATTCTAGGTAGCTGTGGGAGTCGGTGGGCTTGAAATGAATATCGGTTTCTAGGTGGTTGCCCGATATGGAGACAGAGAGGTCCAGGAAGGGGAGAGAGGTGTTAGAGATGGTCCAGGTAAACTTAAGGTTGGGGTGGAAGGTGTTAGTGAAGTGTATGAACTGTTCGAGCTCCTCGTGGGAGCACGAGGCGGCGCCGATACAGTCATCAATGTAACGGAGGAAGAGGTGGGGTTTAGGGCCGGTGTAGGTACGGAAGAGGGATTGTTCCACGTAACCTACAAAGAGGCAGGCGTAGCTTGGGCCCATGCGGGTACCCATGGCTACCCCCTTTGTCTGTAGGAAGTGGGAGGAATTGAAAGAGAAGTTGTTGAGTGTGAGGACGAGTTCGGCTAAGCGGATGAGGGTATCAGTGGAGGGGGACTGGTCGGGCCTGCGGGACAGGAAGAAGCGGAGGGCCTTGAGGCCATCTGCATGGGGAATGCAGGTGTAGAGGGACTGGACGTCCATGGTAAAGATGAGGTGTTGGGGACCGGGGAATTGGAAGTTCTGGAGGAGGTGGAGGGCGTGGGTGGTGTCACGGACATAGGTAGGGAGTTCCTGGACCAAGGGGGAGAAAATGGAGTCTAGATAGTTGGAGATCAGTTCTGTGGGGCAGGAGCAGGCGGAGACAATGGGTCGACCAGGGCATTCAGGTTTGTGGATTTTGGGAAGGAGATAGAAGCGGGCAGTGCGAGGTTGGGGAACGATGAGGTTGGAGGCCGTGG
>NC_063350.1:34184391-34207788 GCF_021869965.1 Rhincodon typus
CCCCCATACCTCCTCCCTCACCCCCATGTACTTTTTAGAAGTTTATGAGATTACCCATTTCAGCTATTCTCCCAAGTAGTGAATTCCAGAAACCCACCACCTTCTAGGTGAAGGAATCTTTTCATCAAATATGCTCTAAACGGCCTGCCTTTGATTTTAAAAATATGTCCCATTTTACTGACCCTTCGACTAAGGGCAACAGCTGCTTTCTGTCCTCCCTGTCTACACCCGAATGGTCTCATGCACCGCAATCAAGTTCCTTCTTAGCCTTTTCTGCTCTAAGGGAAACAACCTGAACTTATCCTGTCTCTCTTCATAGCCAAAATATTTGATCCGAGGCAACATTGTGGTAATCGTCCAATGGAATCACATCCTTCCTATAGATATTTTTAATGAACCTGCTCAGAAATGTTATACACACGTCTAGAACAGGTGAGATGTGAAGCTAGGTCTATTCACTCAGAGGTAAAGATGCTACAACTATGTCACAAGAGCGCCCACATCCTTCTGATAGTGTAGTGCCAAGAACTGCACACAGCTGTGGCCTATTTGGAGTTTTGTATAGCTCTAACAAACCTCCCTTTTCTTATAAACTATACCATGACTGATAAAAGCAAGCACGCCATAAGCCTTCTTTACTAGCCAGCACTGCATCATTGGAGCAAATTGCAAATCCATTTGAGTTGGAGATTAACAGTCCACAGGGATATTCTTCAAAAAAAAAACCTGATTCTACATTAAACCAACTTCTGGAGAAAGATCACAAAAAGAAGTTTTTAAAAAATGACATATTATGGGCCAGGGATATTTAAACGTCATGTTTCTATTAAATCCTGCCAGTCCATTTTCAATCTATGGTAAAGATGGAGTGCCAGTGGGAAATGGCAGGGCATCGCCCAGCCTTCCATAACAACATTCATGACTACATTGGTTTTCAATATTCCTTTACAGCAGGCTTAAAGCAGGGGAAGAAATCTGTGGGTGTGGAGGCCTAACCTTTTCATGTGGGATATAGGGAACAGAGAACATAGCCCCAGATATTTGATTTTTAGAGAAACGTTTGTGTTTTAAAAAATATTCAACTGTTTTCTGCCGTACCAACCAGGAGGGAAAAATCAGTGAGGTTTCTCACTCAAGCTGCTCAATTACCAGGACCCCACTGCAAACGTAATGTATACTGGCTTCGGAAGACTCATCTCAAAGGGCTCCTCCGTGAGTTTCCTGCAGCTGCATTTACAGCCAAACTCTGAACTCCAACCTTTAAGTTGGTGTCCTTGCCACTTGCTCAGTTGAGCAAGTTAAAACCACCAGCTCTCAGCACCACCAGAGCACACCACTGCTTCAAGTACTCATCTGCCCAATTTTTTCAATGGACGAGTAGAGTTAAAGTTGATCCTATAATTACAGTTGGAGGTGGTTTAATGAGATTTCCCAGTGAGTAATCTAGCCATGCTAATCAGCAACATTCAGGATTCAGGTTCCAAAGTAAACTGAGTAGATTGATCTCTTCAGTTCAGTCAGCAGCAGTCAGAGGTTTTTGCTTTCCAACTCTACTCCAGGAATCAAAGACATAATCCAGACTGACACATCAATATAGTACTGAGGGAATGCTCCTGATTGCAATCCAATGACCTTTTGCTGGAAGAGAATGGTAAGACCAGGATCAATCTCCTGCAGCTAAACAGTGACTGACACTCACGCATGAATAACAGTTATTTTAATAGGATCAATGAGAGACGAGTAACCACACTACAGACCAATCATTTGTTTGGGAAACAGAGGAAAGGGGAGAAGCAGGAACAAACAATTCTTTCCAGTATTTTTCATCTAGAATATTTATTTGAAACTTCAGCTGTCATTTCTTTATATTCCTTATCTGGAATAGTATTGCAATAGAAATTATGAAAATTAGTGGCTAAAATATAACCAAAGTATGATACTTTGTGTTGCTTTAATTACATTGCAACAGCACAAACATTTATTACGTCGAGTGGCTGTTTTATTTATATAAAACAAATACATCTGACCTTGCATGCCCATAGACACATGATATCAATGTGAAAGAGAAAAGTTAGAAGTACAAGTGATGATGCAGTAGAAAAAGAATTCCTCAAGGACCGGACCAATCTATAATTGCTGAGAGAAGCAATCTTTCCTGAATGTGCAATTCTGTCTGAGTAAGAGAAAACTATAGCACAGCTTGCACTGTTCTCATTTATGCACTTCGAAGGACTTTGGAGTAATTATTCATGCTTAAAATTGACCTGTGAGATAACAATTTTTTTTACTTAGTTAACATGGATGCTTGATGGAGGATATAAGGAATAACATTGTTATTAATCATTTCTGCTTCTTCCCTATGAAGCAAAGAATTGAGTGGTATGGTGTCATTACTGGGTCCTAAGAAATACAACAGGATGCCCTGTGGCCTATTGTTAAAAAGCAATGGACCCAACTTCTCTCAACAATGTCCCCTCCCACCAGGAACATTAGACACTGTGAGTAGGCTACACACTCAAAGCACACAGTTAGAATTTGGTGCTTAGGTCTTTCTATTGGAATGAGCATTACACCTTCTAGGAGCATGACTACACTAAAACATCAGGGCCTCACCACTCAACAGATATCCTGGAACAGACCGGCATCACTGTCATCACAGAAGACATGCACACAGGTCACCATCAGTCGCTGGAAGGGGCCAGGCTCATGACTGACTTGATGGACAGGCTGAGGAAAAAACTGATCTGACCTTTGATCACTGTCCTTGAAGCTCCCCAATTGGCAGCACACAATTCTCATGACTGTTTGCGATGCCCTACAGCACTGAATGTAGTCAACTCCCTGGACTGCACTGTGACGTATCATCTGACCATGCCTCACCCAAGTGAATGATTGGCTGTGGCCCTGTGCTTCAACTGTGTGCAGACTCCACCCTTGACTGATGGTACAGGGATCCCGTGAGTATCAGCAACCCCTGCGCCACCCCAAATTTGACGGAGGGCTACACCCACAGTTTCACCACAGCCTGACCATGTGCATTGAAGCATGACAGTATGGTTGAGAAATCATGCAGTCACAGGCAGCTGGAACATGCTGTAGGTGTCACTGTGCCATAAAACAACCTGTCCACTTCCGGAAACAAAACCAGAAGCTGCTGGAGAAACTCAGCCAATCTGGCACTATCCTAGGATAGAAAGTAGTGTTTATGTTTCAATTTCTGAAGAAGGGTCTCGACCCAAAACATCAGCTTTCCTGCTCCTCTGATGCTGCTTGGCCTGCTGTGTTTATCCAGCTCTACACCTTGTTATCTCAGATTCTCCAGCATCGGCAGTTCCTACTATCTTTATGCTTCAAATCCAGTTTTGCAAACCTCTTATACCACACTGTGCCCAGTATATCAGCTTTTCTCCTTGATTTGATTTGCTGGCAATAATGTCTACTTGTTTTTGCTTAGAGAACAATACTTTGGAACAAGGGTAACTGCACTTTCAGCATGGCATGACTCTGGGTTCTGTCAATTTTGTAAAGGCCAGCAGCTATTAAAAGAGGCAAACCAGGTAACAGAGAATCCTCCATCAGCCATTCATATGAGAATGGTAATGATATTTAGCTGGTAGCAGAATTGATCCTATTCTGACTCTGCCTCCACATGTATACAATTTTAGTTTATCACATTTAAGGTGAGAATTTAGCCTTTACATCTGTTCTTTCCTAGTATCCCATTGTTTGCTATTTGGAATTGACTAATTCAACTTAGGTCAAGACCCTGCCTGGCCTAAACTGTCCCATCCAACTAAGATTGACAGTGAATAGCTCACGCTGCACCAACATACAGGCCATGTTCCAACTTACCAACACCCTCTTCCATTCTGTATAAGTTTGCATTTCCTTTCCAAATGTAGCTTCTTGCATGGCCGTCTCTTATCGATTTTTAAGATCAAGATCTACACACAAGTCTTTGGTACCACACTATATGCACCTAGTAATTGTGGAGCGAGGAGGTGACTCCATTATACTATTGCTTAGCTTTAAAAAAAAACTTATGCTATGCATCATCATATTGCTCTGTTTGGGAAGTTCAATCATATACTTTTGCATTTAGCATTAGGAACCTTACAACTTCATGAGATTCAATTATATTTTCTGAACATACTGTAGACCAAAGGTTTCATTCTCACAACTAAGTCATCAAGATTTATTTTCAGTGGATCAGGTAGAAGCAAGTTATCTTAAGTATGAAAATAACAATGATATTTATCACTATCTTCAGGAATTGGTCTCACCATGACCACTTTATACAGAAGAGTTGATTATTTTGCATCTTCGATAAGCGATGCTGCACTCTCTCTACAGTATGGTCGCCTCAAGGAGAATACAAATAAAGTTCCCAAATAATACTGCCAAACCTGCACATTATATGCCAATTCTCAAAGTTAGGGTCTGTTTTCATTCTATAGGGAGTTTTCAGGAATTTAAATACAAACGTAGCTGGTGACTGCCATCGAATGCTTTGCAAGAGTAACTTTACTTTTCATGTATAAAGGTTCCCTCTTGGATGGCCAGAATTATTTCCTGAATGCCTCAAAGATGCATCTAAGACATACTTAGCCAAGCATATCAAGGTTTCTGCATTGAGCATCAAACCACACAAAATGAAACAGCTTCACTAATAGGGGAGTTGCACTGTTGTTATTTTCCCAAGCTGCAGTCTTTTCTAGTTCAAAGATTCTTTTCATTATGATGTCCCAACTGGAAAAAGTGCAGTGAGCGAGGACACTAAACATGCATACAGTACGCAGGTCCATGCAGCTTAATTGCAGTCACTGGAGCTAGACTGATGAATTGGACTCAAGTGGCTACTTGGAATAATAAAAAAGAACATTTTCCTGCCCATGAATACAGCACAAGCATCAGTGCAGTTGGTATCTTTGGATATTCCTTTGTTGGTGTATTTTTTATCAAGTATACAACTAAAGTAATGGAATCCGGACTGGATTTAGTTCACATTAAGGACAAGTTAAATTTTCTAATCAATTTCCTTTGCTTCCAAAATGGCAGCCACTTGTTTAAATAAATAATTTCACAGTATTTTTTCCAAAATATTGGCACGAAACCAAAATCCAAATGTGCATATATTTAGGATGGAGAATTCCTCATACTGTTACAAGTAATTAGAAGTAAGATTACTGAAGTAAAGTTAGAGGGTTACTGTTTTATAAGTCCAAGCTTCAGTCTTCTGTTTCCAAGGTGGGCTTGCCAGAACAATTTTCTTTTATTGCTAATCTTTGCCTCCTTTCCCAAATCAACTTTCCCCTTTACAGAGAATACATTCCATCAACTGGATGGGATTGCCAAATTGGAGATAAAACTAGCATTGTTGATTGCTCACCCGTTATGAAACTGCCAGATTTTCATTTCCAATCTAAAATGCCAGGGGGCAAGTTAATTCTGAACTCTTATCTCTTGCCTTGTTTCCTTTTGGTCTGCATGGTTGCTCCCTCTCTTCTCAACATCAAACAAGTCGTCTTCACATCACTATCTCCTCCTGTTCTTTGAACATGCTTTATTTGATTGCATTCCATTATTCTGCACTGGAAAAGCATAATTTTTTTCCAATTAAATATTGGGAAAACTGCAGTCATTGTTTCTGTTCGCAAACTTTGTACAACATTTGATCCTGAAACTTCAAATTAATGTCAAGAAGCGATTTTTACCCACTCCCACAACTTGGCTATATTTCACCTGTCTCAACTCATCTGCTGCTGAAACACCTATTCATGCCTTCTAAGGTTTGACCATACCATATCTGACTCACTCATCTCCCACATTCTATTCTTAGTAAACTTGAGGCCATTCAGAACTCTACCGCCATGTCTTAATTCACTACAATTCACACCTTTGCTCAGAGACCAACATTGGCTGCCAGTCAAGAATATCCTCGATTTAAAATTTCTCACTGTTGCTTATAGATCCCTCCATTGCCTTACATCCTCCCATTAAATTAATAAATTTAATTTATTAATAATAAATGATTTCTATAATCTCCACCATGTATACAACCATCAGGTATCTGCACTCCTCTAATTTTGGCCTTCTGTTGTTCTGACTTGTCCTCAGGTAAAGGTCCCCAGCTTGTTAAGATTCTGGATAAGCACCCCCCAAATCAGTATCCATCTGGTGGAGGGAGTAGGAACTGGGTTTTCCTCCTTAATGAAACAACGCCTCACATTGGTCGGTTGCAACAAGGTTAACTTAACACAAAGGGTCCCTTCTCTCTTGGAAACGTGAACCAGTTACAATGCAGTTACATTTCAAAGGAGCCAACTTAACCAGGCTTTTTTGGGTTACAAAAAGAGAAAGTCTTTTAGTTACTAAAATGCGAGGAAGAATAATAAAATACACACATACACAAATTTAAAATAAGAAATGAAGAAACATATAAAATTTGTAAAACAAAAATATATGCATCAGTCTTGGACTCGTCCGTGATAAATTGGTGGTGAAATGCTGTTGCCACTAAGTATGAGCACCCCCCATAGTGCTGACTCAGCCAGTTGATGACAGAGGAGACATATGTAGAGACAGAGATAGATACAGAAAGACATACACATCGAAATTGAGAGAGCATTTTTCTTAATCCGTGGACATTGAGGACATTCTGCAGCTGTGACCTTTGTAGCACTCACCAGTCCTGTAGAACTGGAATGCCAGAGAGCCAGATTGCAGTTGCTTTATTTAATCCCTTCTCTTGTGTATTCCTGGTTTAGAAAAACACAAACATGCCTTGTCCGGAGTGGTTTTCTTTTACCTCACAACATGTCCACACCCTGGGATACAAGTCACAGGAGATGATTTCTACTGAGGTGGACAAAGTCAGAAGTCACACGACACCAGTATATAGTCCAACAGTTTTATTTGAAATCACAAGCTTTTGAAATGCTGCTCCTTCATCAGGTGAAGTCAGACAAAGGAGCAGCGCTCTGAAAGCTTATGATTTCAAATAAACCTGTTGGACTATAACCTAGTGTTGTGTGACTTCTAACTTTGTCCACCCCAGACCAACTCTGGCACCTCCACATTATGGCTTCCACTGAGGTAGTAATTAGTCCCTAGTATCTCTGCACCCGAAAGAAGATTAGTATTCAGCTTTTGTTCTGTAACTCTTCCTCTGAAATGTCTCTGTAATTAATTTCTGGACATTCTTCAGGTGTGACATATTATAATCTCTTTCAGAACTGTGTGTAATCCACAAAGGAATTTTGCAGATCGTTATTCTCAGAATTTATATTCCCAGTCATCTTTTAGCTTGTGATAACAAGGTGTGGAGCTGGATGAACACAGCAGGCCAAGCAGCATCAGAGGAGCAGGAAGGCTGACATTTCGGGCCTAGACCCTTCTGTTAGCTTGTGTCTACTTTTTAGCTTGAATGAAAACATCTGTTTTCCTTAGAAGTTCAATATACTCATAAGCAATGTGGGGTTATGACCCATTGTCATGACACTGCGTATTCTTAATAATGATTGTTTCACTTTTATTGGCTTTGCCTTCAATTGCCTCAGTCCATAGCTCTCCCTTGCTACATCTCCCCATCTTACTTCTCTCCTCTAATACTTTTCTTAAAATAAAAAACTTGGTCAAAGCGGTAGGTTTTATCAGCTGAAATTATGGACCAGATTTTACAATGGCCAGATATTCACTGCAGTAGCATGGACTGGAATTGCATGTTGGAACCATGCAAAATTGCCATTGCAGCTGACTCCAAGGGAAATATCTGGGAATTTAAAAATCTAATAGGCAATTTCCCGGTGTCTGAAACCCTCCAAGGTAGTCCTTTAAAGTTGGCACCATTTTCTGCTTAATAGTTATGCAAGAAAGTTAAAATCCTATTCTATCACATGAGTAACTACTAAATAGAAACCCAGACCACCCCAACACCTACCTCTACCCACAAAACACACTAATAAAGACTTAAACCATGACACCCTCACTACTTGATATGATCCCACTTTCCATCTCCCAGGAACCAACTCAAATTCTCCACTTCCCTGACCCTACTCCAATGGAACTGGCAATCACCCTTCCATTCATACCTCCCCACCAATCTTATTTTATTTTATAATTATCTCAATTTTGGTAATTGAGACTGGAATTGAATTGGAAATTAAATTCCATTTTACCTTTCAGCTCCACAGCAACAGGTACTGGAAAATTCAAAGTCATTCTTAGTTATGCAGTAGTTCAAAGTCACAGACTGCAGTTCAAATAAGCCTGTTGGGCTATAACCTGCTGTTGTGTGATATCTGACCTTGTCCATCCCAGTCCAACACCGGCACCACAACTTCAAAAGAGGTGTCCTTATTTGTTCAAAACTATACACATCTATTTCTCTTCTCTTTGTCCTAAACGGTTTCTCTTTTTATTCCTCTCCCATTGTTCTTCTCCTCTATTTCTCAGGTGTAAACACAATTGAAGAAAATAAAGGATTGAAGTATTTTTTGCTAAATGATGACTTTTTTTTTCCCCCGATTGCAAACATTTATGTGACAAGCCTCACTACAATATTTCCATCATCATACTGGTATGTCTGAAAAAATAAGGTTTTATTTCTTCTTTCTTTTTAATTTCACTGCTTGTTATCTATGACTCAGGTGCTTATCTGTCTCCAAAACAACTTGACTACATCCAAAATTAATTATTCATTGGCTGTCAATTGCCATAGGATTTCCTGAACTCTCAAAAAGCAAGAAATAATTCAAGATTCCTCTTCCTTTAATCTTAAATTTCTTTGTTCATCTTTCATTTCCACCTTTTTTTATTTTCTTTACCTTTCTCTAGAAATCACTCTCTGCCACCATTTTCCTCACTCTCCATTATTGCTGAAATTTAGCTGACTGGCAGGCAAGGAAAACAGAGGCAATGTTTTCTGTTAGTAGCTTGTCAGAAACACCGACCTACCAAGACAGTTAATCATTTTAGCAAGCAAAAGAACTGATCCTTTCACTACCTAGATAACAGGAAGGATTTTTCGCTGCTGCTAGGGTCCGGAATGCAGGAGGGCAGGCATGCAAAATAGTGTTGTTAGCCAAAATACAAGCTCTCCAGTTCTAACCCACAGCCAGATTATTTTCCCAGAGGTAGTGTGTGGTAAAACAAGGCTACCTGTTCACAACTGGAAGATATTAAAGTTGGCCTCCAATTTCCCAGAGGTGAGTGGATCAGTTTAGCAATCTGGAAGAGCTATCCCAGAGGCAGTCTAGAATATCAGTTCTCAGGCAGGTATAGGAGTCCTCCCTGCTGGTCTGGGTTCACTAGTGATATTCATTGCAGTCATGCACATTGGAACCATCTGAGATGGTTTGAGTAGATTCACGGCCACCAATGTTTCCTACTGCTTTTAGTCTAAGAAATTGATACCAATCTTCTTTGCTGGTTTACTGTTGCCAGCAAGGTGAGGATAGCCTCAGGAAGATGACAAATGCCTCCACTGCACTTTTCAAAGACTAGAAGGAGATAGAGCATTTCTATCTGGCTCTCCCAAATTTTCTCACCATCAGACTGAGCCCACCCCCCCATTTCATAGCACCACCAAATCAAGGAGCATTTGCCTGGGGTGGAGGAAATCAGACACATCTTTGGAATGATGTCACCTCCATAAGGTCAAGGAATCTTACCTTCAGGATTGGTCCCTCATCCTCTGAGGATTCGGTCTTTCACCCTTCTCTGAAATCGTGTCCACCTGCCTGAGGGCCAAAGCCAGACAATCAGGCTGAATTCCAGGTGGCACACCTTTTGCAGCCAGTGAAAGATGTTGGGGAACTGAAACCGCCAGTCACAGTGGGAAAATCCAAGTTTATTTATTTCCCACGTTCTACCGGACGTCCCTCCCCAGAAGGGTGCAGTAAAATTTCACCTGACAGCAGATCCTTCATTGATTAATTTACCAGTAATGTCTTCTGAGTAACTACACACACTATGGTCGGGCAGAGGAACCACAGATTTCTGTCCATTTATGTTGGAAATAACATAAAAAGAAAGCAAACGCTGGAATCCTGAAATCAAAACTTAAACCGCTGCATATGCATAGCAGATCCAATTGCTCTTTATTT
Source organism: Rhincodon typus (assembly GCF_021869965.1). Lineage (NCBI taxonomy): Eukaryota > Metazoa > Chordata > Chondrichthyes > Orectolobiformes > Rhincodontidae > Rhincodon > Rhincodon typus. The sequence goes on from NC_063350.1 coordinate 34,194,498, forward strand.
TGGATGGCGTCCCTCTTCACAAGATTCTTCAGATATGAAAATATGAACTGGCCTGTTCTCTCCCTCCCCATTTACATTGAGCTGCTCTCTGCACAAGGATATTTTGCTTTAGCATTGATACGTGGAATGTGGGAAGTCAGCTGGTCGCGTGACTACTGTGATATATGGGTATTGAAAGAGCTAACAGGATGTTTTGCACTGGAAGTGGTAAAAATGTGGAAATATGGTAATTTTGAGAGCCACTGAACCAAAGTTGATGGCAAACTTGGTGACTGTTTTATGCATGACTACCGTTTCAGAGTATAAAATTTGGAGGAGTGCAAGCAATTTTCTTGCGGATTGCACAGAAATTTATTTTTGTTTGAACACAATTAGGGAAAAGGTTTTGAGTAGCATTTGGAGGAAATCTGGAAGTTAAAAAAAAAGAGTTGTGCCATCATTGCACTTAGAAAAATTCTAAAAAAGGGACTATATCAAAATTTAAGAATAAAACTTAACAGAAGGACTAAACAATAGATTCACAGGCCTAATTTAATCAAGTTTGAAATACACAAGATATACAGTAACAGGAGCCAATTCCACAGAAAAAGAACCTGACAGATTCTAGCATTGCAATAGAAAATATAATGATTTTTACTTTTGCATTCAGGCAGAACATTTTTTGTCACTTGGTCATTACCTGTTGGCTTTTTTTATGAAAAAAGGAATCCAATTTGAATTCTGTGCCCATTGCAGATAACACTTCTAAAACAGCTGGCATATCACTGAAAATAACCCAACTGCCCTGTTGGCTCATAAAATTGTGACACATCTGCCATTCATCTCACCACTGCAATCAATACTATAGCCCCTGCTGACGTTGGCTCAGTGTCTGGAGCCATCTGTCAATTAGCACAACATGTACTTGAGAAAATTTAGCCAGTTGTGTAGGTAGGCAAAAAGAAATCGTCAAATCCCAAATGCCTGGATTAACACGTCCATTGGAAACTGAAAAAGATAAAATATTCATGAACTATAAAAGACGCATCAATTTTGCCAAAACCATTTAGATTTCCACTGACCTCTTCCATAAATGCATATTAATCTTTTTATAAGGACCTTAATCGTATACTTTAAAGACTTCTACCACACATGTATCGTTTATTTATGTATTTATGCACAGGCATGCAGTAGATTACAGAAAAGTGTCTCATTGCTTTAAGAGAATAGGTTTTTCTCTTCATTCATTCATGAGGTGTTGGTATCACTGGTTAAGACCAGCATTTATTGCTTTTGAGCAAGTGGATTTTGATAGGAATATCTGAATTTCGACCAATGGCGATAAAGGAATACTTCCAAGTTAGGATGTTGTGTGACTTGGACTGGAACTTGAATCTGCTGCTCTGTTCTTCTAGGTGGTACATGTCAAAGATTTTAAAGGTTCTGTCAGTGAAGCCTTGATGAGTTTCTGCATTGCATCTTGTGGAAAGCATAAACTGTTGTCATAGTGCACCAGTAGTGGAAGAGGTTTGTCAATCAAGTATGCTGCTTTGACCTGGATAATATTGTTGCAGCTGCACTTATCCAGGTGGGAGTCTATCACACTTCTGACTTATAGTTGGTAGACAGGCTTTATGGAATCAAATGAGGGGTTGTCTGCTGTAAAATACCCTGCCTGTGACCTGTTCTCATAGCAAGTATTTTTGTGCTTTGTCCAATTAAATGTCTAATCAAAATTATTTGGCAGATATCAGCCAAAGCCTGAACATTATCCAGGTCTTACTGCATGAAAGCACACATTTCAGTACCTGTGGAGTTATGAATGAAACAGAACATCAAAAAAATCATCAGCAAACTTCTCCATTTCTGAACTTTGGTTGGAGTGAATGTTTATGATGATGCAACTGTAAAATAGTTAAGCTACTACCCTGAGGAAATTCTGCAACAATGTCCTGAGACATTAAGCGTTCAACAGATTCACCTCCAATAATCATAACTATCTTTCCAATAATCATAACTATCTTTCCAATAATCATAACTATGTTTTCCTTTAATTCCCATTGATGTCAATTCTACTTGGGGCTTCTTGATGCCACACTTGGTCAAATGCAGCTTTACTGCAGGTGCCTGACCTCTAGAATTCTGTTCTTTTTTTCTATGTTTGGAAGAAGGCTGTAGTGAAGTCTGGAGCCAAGTGGTCCTAGAGGAACTCAAGCCGAACATCAGTGAGCTGGTTATTGATGAGTAAGATTTACCTGATCGCACTGTCGATGACACCTTCCATCACTTTACTGATTACTGAGAGGAGACTGATGCACTGGTAATTGCCCAGACTCAATTTGCCTTCCATTTTACGGACAGGATGTGCCTGGGCAATTTTTCACTTTGTCAGGAAGATGCCAGTGCTGTAGCTGTACTGGAAACATCTAGGCTAGAGGCATGGCTGATTCAGAGCGCAAGTTTTCATCTTGACAGCTGAGATATACAATACAAACACTTGTTTATAAATCAAGCAGATTACTACCATTAGAATATTATGACAAAAAAGTAGATGTGAAGAATTAAAACTTGATCTTTAGGAAGAGTGGAATAAAATTTCCAAATGGACATCAAGGAACATTTAAACTTTAGTTTAATCAAGTTTTAAATGAGATTTTCATAGGATACAGGAAGATGATCAGGGATATTAATCTGACAATGTGAGTAATCGACATCCAAGCTCATTTCACCAACAATGACATGTTATCCATCACATTACTCAGCATAATTACTTCTGTGATTGTTCACATGTAATATATACATTTCAGCATGGATTTCATTTATCGTGTGGTAAAACAGACTTAATTCCATCATCATTCATATTTTGCATGGGGTGCGTATATGACTAGGTGAGATATTGAACTGAAGGTGATCAGTAATATTGCACAGTGTTGCTCAAACTCAGTTCAAACATTAACTAGAGCAGAAGGTGTTGTATCTGGGTCTAGAAGGGTCAAAACCTGACTGAGTGCAGTATACGCACCTGCAACGAATGATGTCATGGGAATTTGGTCAGAGTAAAGAAATGCCAAGCAGGGGACAGTGTTGTGGTCAGGGTGCTCCTCATTGTCTCTGCAATATGTAGTTTTATTCGATTAATCTGTAAACACAATAAACTTCCTGTTGGTTATTTAACAAGACCCTTCTAGTTAGACCAGAAACATAGCTATTTTCAACCACTGTTTACCACTTCAGGCTTGAAGGAACCTACACACACCATGGTAAGCAGACGTATGGTCAGCAGTGGTATGGTGATAAAGGTAGGCTCTGCCACAGTCTAGATAACCACAGGGAGCACTATTTTAAAATGGTGTCAATAAAGAGGAATTAGACTTAAGGCCTTCTGGAAAATAAATCAGTGAATGAGCATGCTGGTGAATCAATAGTCTTTAAAACAAATAGATACTGCTGATGGGAGATGGCCGATGATAGCAAACCTCAAAATTTGTGGCAATACTCAATACAGAACATTTCAGATAATAAAGCAGAAGGCATTTCAGACCTGATGGAAAGCGTGCAGGAACAGTAGAAAACTGCAACTCCAAGAGGTATTGACTGCTTTACAAAGCAGTGATCTTGGAAATAGCTCTGAGTCAGAGTTAAACTGATGAGCTTACCCATAGAGAATTGACAGCGCTTAGGCAAAACAAAAATCCCGTGTACAAAGGGGGAATCTTTAATTGGCACAGTAATTCAGGCTAAAATGTCAGCAATTTGAAATAAAACAATTTGTAGTTCTGTTTGGGCACCACCACAATAGCATACGGATTTCGTGTGGCTGGGCTGATAAAATGAAACTAAGAGGGCCCCAAGAGGAAACTTGAATATTTTAAGAGTAGAAAGCTGGGAAAATTGCAAACCAAGACATTTAAAGCCGATGGGCATCGGGCAATTTTACAATGTGCTCCATTCTGGTCTAACCAATGTTTTCAGAGAAGGAAACTTACCAAGGGTTCCAAAGCATGGGGGCACATCCAATACAACCAAAAAGCACAGGAAAATCTCTGTTGCAGCCAGAGGGAATCAAGGCACCTTCAATACAGGCATTAAGTGCGGGAGACACTCCAGTTTGGCTGCAAAGCATAGGATAAATAGCATAGGTGCTGATCAGTTTTGTCTTACGGTGTTGATCGATACAGGCCCACAACCTGACATAAGAGACTTCCAATAGTGTTATAAAGCAATATGGCTATCAACTCATTTTGAAGTTTTTAACAGGCCTGTTCATGAAGGTGATAGATGTGAAAACTGACACTGTCCATTTAATATGGATAGATTGTTTCTTTTGTGTAATATATCTTTAAAAATGCCTGGGTTAACATTAGAGTCACACCGTCATAGAGACATACAGAGCAGAAACAGACCCTTCGGTCCAACTCGTCCATGTCAACCAGATATCCTAGATTAATCTAGTACCATTTGCCAGCATTTGGCCCATATCCCTCTAAACCCTTTCCATTCATATACCTATCCAAATGCTTTTTAAATATTGTAATTCTACCAGCCTCCACCACTTCCTCTGACAGCTCACTCTATACACGCACCACCCTCTGCGTGAAAAAGTGCCCCTTAGGTCCCTTTTAAATCTTTCCCCTCTCACCTTAAACCTATGCCCTCTAGTTTTGGACTCCCCCACCCTATACATGCCCCTCATGATTTTATAGACCTCTATAAAGGTCACCCCTCAGCCTCCAACACTCTAGAGAAAATAGCCCCAGTCTATTCAGCCTCTCCCATCAAGCCGTCCAATCCCAGTAACATCCTTGTAAATCTTTTCTGAACCCTTTCAAGTTTCACAACATCCTTCCTATAGCAGGGAGACCAGAATTGCACGCAGTATTCCAAAAGTGGCCTAACCAATATCATATACAGATACACCATTACCTCCCAACTCCTGTACTCAATGCACTGACAATGAAGACAAGCATTCAAAATGTCTTCTTCACTATCATATCTACCTGTGATTCCACTTTCAAGGGACTATGAGCCTGCACTCCAGGGTCTCTTTGTTCAGCAACACTTCCCAGGACCTTCCCATTAAATGTATAAGTCCTGCCTTGATTTGCCTTTCCAAAATGAAGTGCCTCACATTTATCTAAATTAAACTCTATCTGCCATTCCTTGGCCCATTGGCCCATCTGAACAAGATCCCATCATACTCTGAGGTAACCTTCTGCATTGTCTACTACACCTCCAATTTTGGTGTCACCTGCAAACTTACTAACCATACTTCCAATGTTCACATCCAAATCAAATATATAAATGACAAAAAGCAGTGGATTCAACACTAATGTCTGTGGAACACCGCTGGTCACAGGTCACCAGTCTGAAAAGCAATCCTCCACCACCACCCTCTGAGCCTGTCCTGTATCCAAATAGCTAGTTCTCCCTGTATTCCATGTGATCTAATCTTGCTAACCAGTCTACTGTGAGGAACCTTGCTGAATGCTTTACTGAAGTCTATATAGATCACGTCCACCGCTCTGCTCTTAACAATCTTCTTCGTTACTTCTTCAAAAAACTGAACAAGTTACTGAGACGCAATTTCCCACGCCCAAAGCCATGTTGACTATCCCAAATCAGTCCTTGACTTTTCAAATACAGCTAAATCCTGACCCTCAGGATTTCCTCAAACAACTTTTCCACCACTGATGTCAGGCTCACCGGTCTATAGTTGCCTGGCTTTTCTTTAACACCTTTCTTAAAAAGTGGCACCAAGTTAGCCAACCTCCACTCTTCCACACCTCACCTGTGGCTATCAATGATACAAATATTTCTGCAAGGGGCCCAGCAATCACTTTCCTAGCTTCCCACAGAGTTCTAGGGTACACCTGATCAGGTCCTGGAGATTTAACCACCTACGTGCATTTTAAGACACCTGGCACCACCTCCTCTGTCATATGGATAATTTAAGATGTCACTATTTATATCTCTATGTTCTCTATCTTCCATATCCTTCTCCACAGTAAACAATGATGCAAAATACTCTTTTAGTATCACTCTCATCTCCTGCGGTTCCACACATAGGCAGCCTTATTAATCTTTAAGGGACCCTATTCTTTCCCTAGTTACTCTTTTGTCCTTAATGTATGTGTGGAATCCCTTTGGATTCTTCTTAGCCCTATTTGTCAAAGCAATCTTATGTCCCCTTTCTCCCCTCTTGATTTCCCTCTTAAATATACTCCTACTGCCTTTATACTCTTCTTGGGATTCACTCAATCTCTGCTGTCTATACCTGACAGATGCTTCCTTCTTTTCCTTGACCAACACCTCAATTTCTCCAGTCATCCAGCTTTCCCTACACCTACCAGCCTTGCCCTTCACCTTAAGAGGAACACACTGTCCGTGGACACTCGTTAGCTCAATTTTAAAGGCGTCCCACTTTCCAGCCATCCCTTTACCTGTGAACATCTGCCTCCAATCAACTTTTGAAAGTTCTTGCCTAATACCGTCAAAATTGGCCTTCCACCAATTTAGAATTTAAACTTTTAGATCCGGTCTATCCTGTTCCATTACTATTTTAAAACTAATAAAATTATGGTCACTGCCCCAAAGTGCTCCCCCACTGACACCTCAGTCACCTGCCCTGCCTTATTTCCCAAGCGTGGGTCAAGCCTTGCACCTTCTCTAGTAGGTACATTCACATACTGAATCATAAAATTTTCTTGTACACACTTAAATTCCTCTCCATCCAAGCCCTTGACACAATGGCAGTCCCAGTCTATGTTTGGAAAGTTAAAATTCCCTACCATAAGCACCCTATAATTCTTACAGATAACCGAGATCTCCGTACGAATTTGTGTCTCAATTTCCTGCTGACCATTGTGGGATCTGTCGTACAATCCCAATAAGGTGATCATCCCTTTCTTATTTCTCAGTTCCACCCAAACAACTTCCCTGGATGTATACTCAGGAATATCCTTCCTAAGTACAGCCGTAACGTTACCCTTAATCAAAAACACCACTTCCCCTCCTCTCTTGCCCCCGCCTCTTCTACCCTTCCTATAACATCTCTACCCTGGAAGATTAAGCTGCCAGTCCTGTCCATTCCTGAGCTATGTCTTTGTAATTGCGAAGATATATTCCCAACCATGCCTTGAATTTATCTGCCTTACCTGTTAGGCCTCTTACTTTGAAATAAATGCAGTTTAATTTCTCACTCCTACCTCATTTTCTGCTTCGTTTCTGCCTGCCCTGACTGTTTGACCTACTCCTTTTCCCAACTGTATCAGTCTCAGATTGCTCTCTTTGCTCACAATCTCCTGGGTCCCACCCCACCAACCCGACACCTCCTTACTGGTTTAAATCCTCCTGAGCAGCTCTAGTAAATCTCCCCGCCAGAATATTAGTCCTCTTCCAATTCAGGTGCAATCCGTCCTTCTTCTACAGGTCATTAACTGTACATTAACTGAACAGTACATTAACTCAATGAAACTGCACCCCTTCCTTATCTTGTAAGATGTTCTAAATTAAATTGTTCCAGGGCCTACAAAAAGTTGCTTAAGAAATGTGGGGTTCAGAGTCTTTTTATTTCGAAGTCAGCATTGCCACATATTTTACTGCGTAATAGTGTTAAATAATCAATGTTATCTATAAATGTTATTGCACATTTTGGAACATCATATTATTGGTTTCACCTCATTTAAACTGTAATCTTGGTCAAAATTAAACTATTAAATCATTTAATTTATTTGTAAAACAGCATGCATGGGATAGAATAAAATAAGAAAACGAATGAAAGATTAACGAGTTTCACTAAAAGGAAGTAATTTGCAAGTCTTTTGTTGATAAAGAATATTAAATAAGCATGAAATTAAAAGGAAAATCAGAATTTGAATAAGTCCAACAATGGCAGAAGAAACACTGGCTTTATACTTTGTTTTTAAAATTCTAATTGCTAGTTCAAAGCTGGTTGATTATTAGCTCTGTTTGAACAAAACTCTATCAGGAAGACACAATACAATAATGATGCATACACTTAAATGCTTGTACATTCTATTAATTTCCACCAAGCCTCAACTAATTGATTGATTAGTGCTTTTATAGAGAAAAAAATTATTCAAATTGAACAAAATTAATGCACTTTTGAAAACCAGTGTTGATACAGATAGTTTCTGTCCTACCATACACAAGGCAATACAAATAAGCAAAAGCATGTACATACTTAAGAAATTTCTAACTGAATGACATCAATTTTCAAGGTTGTGCAAGTAACTGATTCACTGAAATTACATCCAAATGCAGCATTTCTATGCTGTGGCTTCTTCCTGAGAATACGCCTTGAACTATAACCTCAGAGATGTTAATAAGCACTTCCATGCACAAAGGGTGGTAGACATTTGCAACTCTCTTCCACAAATGGCCGTGGATAATTTTAAATCTGAGGTAGATAAATTTTTGTTAAGCAAAGGTATTAAGGGATACGGGCCAAAGGTAGGCATTTGGTGTTAGGGCACAGATCAGCCAATGATTGAATGGAGAAACAGTCTCGAAGGGCTGATTCGCCTACTCCTGCCCTAATTTTCTGATACAATATTATAAACTAGAAATTAGTCTTGCTGGAATTTAGCAGGGATAAGACAAAAGAATGCATGAGGATCTAACATCAGTTCATGAATCACAAGGGTGGGAGGGTAAATTTTACATTAGCAGGTGGTGAGGCAAATTTTAACTTCAAAGAATTCATTACTGTTTCACCAATGACTTCTTTCCCACTGGTGCTTGGAATCAGGTAGCTCTTCTATATACTTCATGCAATACCTTGTGTAATTCTTGACGGTGTTTATGGAGTGGCTTAAAGTGAGATGCTCACAATTTTCAAAGTGGGTTGGAGACGTCCTATTTCTCTCTTAAGAAGGGAAGTACTGTTCCCCATTAGCCACAAGAGCATTGTTACAACCAGTCACTAGATAGGGATCCCAAGTTATTAAATTTCCAAATAGTCAAACTCCCGAGTGAGACGAGATGAACTGGTTTCCCTTCCTTATTTACCTCCACCCCACCCCCAACTATGTTTCAGTTTGTCATAACAAGATTAATTTACAGAGGACACCTTTGCATGGATTTTCTTGTAGAAAAGTGAATTTAAGTCTTATAAGGAGCCAACTTAACCATGATATTTTGAATTAGTGATGGAGTGAGTTTATTTGTTATTAAATGAGAAAATAAATAATAACGCAACAAATATCCAGACAGTTTAAGAAATGAAATAGGTCCAAATAAAGGTAGAAGTTAAATAATAGATAAGGATAAGCCTCCAGGTGTTGAGAAGAGTGGACAGCGGGATACTATGTTGAGGGATTACGGGGGTAACCCTGATGTTGGTAGCCAAGCAGTTGATTTAAGATGCTTGGCTCTGCAAGTTAACTGAAAAGCCTTCGTCCTATTTCTTTTCACTTGTGACTTTAAATGCTTTCTGACTTCCAGGAAAGAGGGAAAGACTTAAAGACATACAGCATGGAAACAGACCCTTTTCCAACTTGGCACGCTGACCCAACATCCCAAAATGACTTAGCCCCATTTGCCAGCATTTGGCCCATATCCCTCTAAAACCCTCCTATTCAAATACCCAACCAGATACCTTTTAAATGTTGTCATTGTACTCATTCCACACACGACCACCCTCAGTTTGAAAACGTTACCCCTCAGGTCCTTTCTAAATCTTACCCGTCTCACCTTAAATCCATGCCCATTTGTTTTGGACTCTCCTACCCCAAGAAAAAAGACCTTGGCTATTCACCTATGTTCTAGCTGTCCTGTCAGATATGATCATCACAGTGCACACCTTCACTTACCAGCGCACACAGACCAGGGCTGAAAATGGCTTTTAACCTCGTTTCTTATGTATTCTTGAAAAGCGTAAACACAAACATGTCACTTGCCTAGAGTGTTCTCTTCTCTTCCATCAAGATCGCAGTTTGTAATCCTTTCCCTTAAACCTGCTTGGTATCAGTCAAGTATGACATTCTATAGTCTCCATTGGGGTGGGAAATAATCCACACAGATCTTCCAAAGTCACTGAATTGCATTGCTGACAATTTATACTTACAGTCAACTGTTTAGCTGTATGGCCTCTTTTTGGAAAACATACACAGTAATTAAAAGGTCACTATGTCCCTACATGATCATGACAGCATATAAAGTCCTTTTGCAAGTCTCAATAAAAGCAAAAAAGACACCAGTATATGGCTACAAACTCCGCACACATTACATACCATTTAACACCTATGTACTAACTTCAATCCTTTCTTTCCACGGGACAAGTCAATGCAAATCCAATTCTACCCTCTCTTCTCAGAAATGTATACATTTCAATAAGAATGTGAGGTGATCTTACGAACCCAAAAGACATAGGCTTATTCTACTCCATTTATCCTCAGAGGGCAGCCTACTTGTACCAGACATCAAACTATTGAGCCTCTTGTCGTTTTTCAAATTCTTAGGTACAGAGACTAAAACTGTACATCGTATCTCAGTCATCATATCAAAGTGCTATATAATTGCAACAAGAGTTCCTCACTCCTATACTGAAAATTCCTTCATAGAGAAATGAACGTGCTGTTTATCTTTCTAATTGCTGCCTGTAATTACGTGTTAACATTTTGCGATTCATGTCCAAAGGCACACAAATTCGACTGAATCCCAACATTTACTTGTCTCTTAACCTTAAAAATATTGTATTTTTACATTCTTCCTACCAAAGTGGATGTTTTCACACTCCATTGAAGTGGATATTTGAAGTCTCATTTCAAAATGCAGCAATTCACAACTGGCTGGAGAGTTGGATGCATTCTATTGTTTAGGGCTCTTCAATAGAAAATTACGGATCATTTGAAAATATTATTATAACTTCATTATTATATTCGGGGTATAAATACAGAGCCTGCTTTTGGCATCAATATCTCATTTAAAAAAAAAATGCCTTTCAAGCTTTTTGCGGAGATATTTGTATCATTGACAGCCGTGGGTGAGGTGCTGGAAGTCTGGAGAATGGCCAATGTTGTATTATTATTTAAGAAAGGCTGCAAGGAAAACCCAGGGAACTACAAACCAGTGAACCAGGCATCAGTTGTTGAAGGAGATTTTGAGAGACAGATCTACACGCATTTGGAAAGTCAAGGACTGATTAGAAATAGTCAGTACGGCTTTGCGTATGGGAAATCATATCTCATAAATGTCATAGAGTTTTTTGAAGCGGTGACCAAGAAGATAGATGAAGGCTGAGTGGTAGACATTGTCTACATGGACTTTAACAAAGCTTTCAACAAGGTTCCACATGGCAGACTGGTTAGTAAGTTAGATCATGTGTGATATATCACTAGGATGTATCTACAGGATAGGGACTATACTTGGAAGATAAGAAGGTTTGTTAGAAAAGCATCATGGTGGCTGCAGATATGGTGAGCCAAAGGGCCTGTTCATGTGCTGTACTCTTCTATGTTTATTACTTGACAACAACAATAGGTACAATAGCTAGAACCTTAGGGAGCTAATATAGAAACATCTGAAACCTACAGCTGAAATCCTTTGTATCCACCTACAGACTCTGTATAACATCTATAGTTTGGGTGAGTTCAATAGAATATGAATAGTACCCATCTCAAAACGATTACATTATACATCAGCATGGATCATAAATGGCAGCATAGGCCAGTCAGTTGAAGGAGCCATTTCCATTCTGTAGGCTTGAAACTACTCCTGGCTCACGTGGCAGGATATTACACCATATGCGCAACTATGTTAAAATTGTATAGCATGATATTTTGCCTTCAAGTTGCATGAAATATCCTCTTAAAATAGCCTCAATCTTAACCTCTGGCAATCTTAACAGGTGTAAGGTCTCAATTCTTCCCAACAAGGATGCAGGGAAGAAAACAGCAAATAATTGGTAGGAATTTTTCAGTTTTATATATATACATATATATACAAATATAGCAAATACAATGCCCTTTCTTGAGCTAACTGAGTGAAACCATTGCCTTAAATTAATTGCTGGCACCACATCTCATCTCAAATGAGGAAATATATGTAACAGACCTATCAGGTTCTCTTATTGTCCCATGAACAAATGGTAGTCTCTGAGTATCCTTCCCTCTCTGTTCTCACTACCCTCAATCAATTATCTGAAATTAAGTTTGACTAGGTAGAACTATGATATAATTGCAAAATGATCAATATTGGTGAGGCTACCACATCCAATGCTCAATGAATGTTCTTTAAAAGGCATCAGCTTAATCAGAAGTTTTCTGGGAATGCCTGTGCTGAAATCACATGATAAAAGTGGCATTTCATTGCAAATGCCTGGCATTATCCTTCTGAGTTTGCCTGTCCATCTCGTGTACCATTAAAATAATCATTATTCTCCACTAAAATTATGCACAAGTCAAATGTAGGATATAATACATAAACCAAACAATCAATTGCTTTGCTAGAAACAAAAATGTTTACAAAAATGTTTAAAAGCATAGAATTGCATCCATGCAAAACCAAAAATAAATGTAATAATGAATCTAAATTGTTCATTTCTAAGTGCCTTTTATTGTTAATACAGAATATACTTTTCTGTTAAAAAGGAACAAACTGTTGATAGGTTTTGTACCTCATTCAAGTGGGTGGGGACAGTAATTAGCCAACAGTTATCTCAGCTAATTACAACCTCCACCCACATAAAGGAGGTTCATAGTTTCTCACCACTGTACATCTACCAAAGACAATTTCATTTTTTTCAAAATGATATCATACTGAAAAAAAAGCCTGTGGTCTCTTAATTTACATTTTTTAAATTATCAGTTATTAGAGTTTCAGCTTACCTATTGCCCTGTGATATGACAGTTATGACAGCGTAGGGAAATTACCAACACTTGTCTCAAAAAAAAACAACAAGAATTATGGGCAGAGAATATAAACAAGGCAGTTTATCTCATTGCCTTTCTTTTTTGGGGTACGTAGAGAAGACGGGTTGAAAATATTTTCTGAGATTGATGCACAATGAGTAAAATAGCCTTCTAGAAACCTCAATTACAAAATACCCTTCTAGAGTAACATTTTTAGCCCTATACGGAAATAAACAGAAACCGCAAAGAACTGTATCCCATTGACAGACAATGTATCAATGAAAGTCAATTTGAAGCAGCTCCCTGCATGCTTTCCTCTTGTTATTACCTTCACATGTCTACAGTATTTATTTATCTTATGAGTCACCTGTTATGTGCCAAAAAGCAGTTTATTTTGCATGGGATAACAAGGTGTAGAGCTGGATGAACACAGCAGGCCA
>NC_063350.1:34208188-34257267 GCF_021869965.1 Rhincodon typus
CTCCTCTGATGCTGCTTGGCCTGCTGTGTTCATCCAGCTCTACACCTTGTTATCACAGATTCTCCAGCATCTGCAGTTCCTACTATCTCTGAAATTATTTTGCATGGGGCTGTGCATTTTGAAATCAATAATATATAGCTGCTCATACACACTGGGAGGGTGGAATCTTTCTTTTGGGACCAAGGGTTGAATGTTATGGGTGTGATTTTGGTGGCTGGGTATGCAAAGTAGGTCAGATGATGAGCTCAACGCCTTTATCCCCACTCCTGAGTCCTTTAGATTAGCCATATAAATACAATGACTACAACAGTAGGTCTAAGGCTAGGAATTCTGCAATGACTAACTTACCTGACTCCCCAAACCCTGTCCACCAACTAAATGGCATGTCAGAAGTGTGATGGAATACTCCTCACTTGCCTGCAGCTCCAATAACACTCAAGGAGCTTCACGTCATCCAGCCCACTTGACTGGCACCACGTTCACAAAAAATCCACTACCATCACAGCATGGTGCCATCTATAAGACTCACAGCAGAAATTTACCAAGGCTCTTTAGGCAGTACCTTCCAAACCCATGACCACTATCATCTAGAAGGACAAGGGCAGAAGATACACAGGAATATCACCGCTTACAAGCTCCCTTTCATGCTGCTCACCACCTTGACTTGGAAATACATCACCATTCCTTCAGTGTCACAGAGTTAAAATCCCAAAACTCCCTGGCTATGAGAGAGGGGGTCAAGACACTTTCATCTCCATGCAGATGCACTAATCAGGTCAGGTGATGAGAGGTTACACTGCACGCAGACAGTCATTTGGAGCAACAAACAGGGATAGTCATCTCAGGACACACCAGAGGTCCTCTGCTGCATCACCTTCCCACTGCCAGGGACCCAAATTCCTCCATCAGGTCAGACCCAGCAGGTTGCAACCATAGCCATGAAGGAACCCTCCTCGAGGCTGGAACCCTTTAAAAGTTTTGGATCACCAAAGGATACCCACAATAGCCATCTGATGCAATTCTGCAGTGTAATCAGCAGGAATCGTCAATGTGACCTGTAGCTCTCAAGGTGACACCAACACGGAGCAGTTAGAAAATAAAGATTAAAGAATATTAAAGTCACTTTGGATGTATGCATGCCACTCTTCTGTACAAAATTAGACTTGACACAGATCAAACACATTTGTATTACAGTTCTGTGATCTCTCTTAATGTGTTCGGGCTTTTGAAGAACATAACCTCTGCTAAGCAGGAACTTAAGCCGAATGGTTGGCTTTTGGAGTCAACGTAGCTTGTCTAAAGCTCAGTGATAAATGAATGTTCCTTGCACATAAAGGTTTGAGCCATCTAATCAGAGTCACCAGGAATATTGCATTAACTCCAGACTGAGGCTCTAGTCAGGAAACTGAGCAGGACGTTATTGAGGCAAAGGAAACACACAGCTTAATGTTTTCAGTCAACTTTGTAAGCATCAATTGTAAAGTTATAAACTAAGCATAACTGGCTCATAGTTCTGATTATCCACATGTGTTAAGACAAAATGTTTGTAAATTTATAAATTGCTTTCATTTAAATAAAAATACAGAAAAGAAAACACAGGAGTTTTGGTCAAATCCAGAATCACAGAATTATACAATGAAACAACACAAATGGGTCATTTAGCCCATCCAGTCTATGTTAGTCTCTTCAAAAAACTATCAAGTTAGCCTTGCTCCCTGGTACTTTCTCCATATTCCTGCAATTATACCTTCTTCAGCTATTAATCCAATTCCCTTTTGAAGGATAGAAGTGAATCTCTTTCAACCACTTGACCCGGCAGCGTATTCCAAATCCTGACTATTTGTTGCATTAAAAAGCTTTTCCTTATATTACCTCTGCTTTCTCATGAGTTATCTCAAATTTGGTCCATAATCTTGCAAGTATTAGGAACAGCTTGTTGTTTTAGCTTCATGATATTTTACACATCTTTTAAATCTCCTCTTAGCCTCCTCTGCTACAAAGGGAGCAATCTCATCTTCCACATAATTGCAATCCCTCATCTCTAGAATCATTAGTCAATCTCTACTGTTTTCTCTCCAAAGTCTCAACATCTTTTTTGAAGGTGGATGCCAGAATTGGATAAACCATTTCAGTTGTGATGAAACTAGTTGGCTCTAAAGAGGAGTCATACTGGACTCCAAACAATGACTCTGTTTCTCTCTCCATAGATGATGCCATACCTGCTGAGTTTCTCCAGAATTTTCTGTGCCTGTACATGATAAAATTAGTGTTTTATATAGGTTTATCATAACTCCCTGTCTTTTGTAATTTACATCTCAATGCTCTCTGTCACTGTGAAAATCCAGGCTTCTCTTTTTCTCTCTATAAATGTTGTCTAGACCTGCTCAGTATTTCCAGCATTTTCTGTTCTTATTTTGTTTTTTTTTTTAAAACTTGTTTTGATGGATAATTCATTACATATTTGCAATGAGATGTTAATTTGTGTACTGCTGCTTATAGCTCCAATGATCATTGAAGAAAACCTCAGGCTGCATATGTGCCAGTCTGCACCACTGCCTACCTCCACTGAATGAGGTAAGTCTGCAGAGTGCCATATCAATTAACTTAGCTCCCCAAATGCTTACTCTGACATACACATGCAGGGGTAGCAGAGTGGCTCAGCGGCTCAGTGGTTAGCACTGCTGCCTCACGGCACCAGGGATCCAGGTTCGAATCCAGACGAGGGTGACTGTCTGTGTGGAGTTTGCACATTCTTCCCATGTCTGCGTGGGTTTCCTACAGGCACTCCAGTTTCCTCCCACAGTCCAAAAGTGTGCAGGTTAGGTGGATTGGCCATGCTAAATCGCCCATCATGTCCAGGGATGCGTAGGTTAGGTGGATCAGCCATGGGAAATGCAGGATTACAGGGATTGGGCGTGGGTGGGATGCTCTTTGTTATGTTGGTGTACACACAATGGGTCAAACAGCCTTCTTCCACACTGTAGGGATTCTAAAAGTTGGATACAAACAACTTTCAAACCTTTTTTCCATCCCATCAAATCTAATTTTAATATATCAATTGGTATCATGTGTAATAATATGGGATAACTATATATGCCATGCACCATTTATTTTGTGACATTTTACAATGGAGATCAATTGCCTCATGAAGGGAGAAAATATTTCTTTTTAAATAAAGGTTTTGCATTCTAATTTCTTCTAACCAAAACAAAGAATATTTATTCTACCAAGAGTGTGAACTTATTTTGAGTGAGGTTATATGTCTGAGTTCTCTGTGAACTTCTTATTCAGCCATAGAAACATAGCCTGGCTGCTCAGTTAAATGAAGAAATGCTTCAACCCATGCTCATTTTAAATTATACAATCGGAGTAGGGAAAACATCATTGCAAAAACTATTGCAAATATTACCTGGCCTACAAGACAACTTTAGTAGGAACACTTGAATATATATTTTGCAGACATGGCAGATTCATTTCCATTTGAAACACAGTTGAAAGTGTTCAAAATATTTTTAAAACTGTTTGAGAGTTTGTAACAGTCTATATTGCTCTTTAGAGACAACAAGGTGCAGAGCTGGATGAACACAGCAGGCCAAGCAGCATCATAGGAGCAGAAAGGCTGACGTTTCGGGCCTAGACCCTTCATCAGAAATGGGGGAGGGGAAGGGGAAGGGGGTTCTGAAATAAATAGGGAGAGGGGGGAGGCGGATAGAAGATGGATAGAGGAGAGGATAGGTTGCTTTTTAGTCTGACTTACTCCACAGTTGTTTGCATGTCTATACTATGTTTATTATACTGAAAGCTTACATTTGAATGCACGTTTCTTTTGATTCAGATTATTTGGTAACTTTTGTACACCACCTATCCATTATAAATTCCTATATCCTCAATTACAATAAAAATCCATCTAAGCTTGATATAGTGATTGCACAATCCAATGACACATTTGACTTTCTTTTCACTCTCCAGCTAGTGTACAAATATAATATTAACCAAATAAAGTGCAGAAGATTTCTACGCTTCATCATAATTAGTGTTGATTTCTTCTTTGTGTGTCTTTGAATGTTCTTGGAGAAATGCTTTGTTGTTAGTACATTGCTGGTTTGTCATAGTTTTGTAACTTCCACCTCTGTTGGAGCACTTTCACTTTATTTTGTGACAGCTATTCAACATATTACTTGAATCATCGTGGCAAAGTAGCAAAGCTGAGATTGAGCATCTTTTTTTTAAGAGCTGTAAGAAAGCCAGCTATTGTAAAAGAAAATCAGCGAAGAATAATTAAAACAACAGCATGTAACTTTGAAGTGATGAATGAGTCAGAGTGACTGAATAACCAATTCTTTGTTGTTCTGGAAATGAAAGGGAATGAGACGGATTAGAAATTGTTCCACACAGTGGCAAAACTATGAAATAGCTATCAAATCAAATAAAAAAGGGCTGAGCAAATAAGAGTAGCAACCTTTCAATCAATAGTGGGGAAAAAATTTTACAAGCTATATTGTACCTTAGATCTCACTACAAAGCAGAAAATCGAGACAGGAGAAAATTTGAGGACTTTGAAGCTCATATTAATATTACTTATGAATGGTATATGTTCAACATCTTGAGTTTAGGGAGTTAGGGACACTATTGATCAGTATGGGATGGCACTGACACTTCTTGCTGATTACTAAGTTTGGACAACTGAAAGTTGCTCTCATCACAGACATATTAGCGTGATAAAGGATGGAAACATTGTTAAGGACACCACATAAAGTGAAAGGAATTATGTCTAGAACGGGGAAAGCAGTGCTCTAACTGCAAGTAGTTGAAACACTTTACACAAGAGTTTAGCTACAAGGTGAGACAAAACCTCTAAATGTGGCTGCTGGAGAAATGCGAGGCAATGGTTTGAACAAATCACTCTATACCATACAAGAGTTTGGCGACGTCAAGTCTAAAGTTGATAAATATTTTGTGACTGTTAGAATAAAGTCTGCATTTAGTCAATATGAAGTGACAGATAGATATCAGTGCTTCGTACAACAGGAAAGACAATGTCTTTGATTAATCCAGAGTCCCAGATAATGTTCTGAGGAGATAGTAGGAACTGCAGGTGCTGGAGAATCTGAGATAACAAGGTGTAGAGCTGGATGAACACAGCAGGCCAAGCAGCATCTGAAGAAGGGTCTAGGCTCGAAACATCAGCCTTCCTGCTCCTTTGATGCTGCTTGGCCTGCTGTGCTCATCCAGCTCTACACCTTGTTATCTCTAATGTTCCGAGGACCCAGGTTTGAATCCCACCACAGCAGATGGTGGAATTTGAATTCAATAAAAGAAAAATCTGGAATTAAGAATCTACTGATGACCATGAAATCATTGCCAATTGTCAGAAAAACCCATCTGATTCACTAATATCCTTCAGGGGAGGAAATCTGCCATCTTCACCTGGTCTGGCCTACATGTGGCTCCATACCCACAGAAATGTGGTTGACTCTCAATTGTCCACTGAAATGGCCTAGCAACCCATTCAGTTGTACCAATCACTACAAAGTCTCAAAGAAATGAAACTGGACGGATCACCTGGCATTGACCTAGGCACCGGAAAAGACAATGGCAGAAACAGCCCTGTTGACCCTGCAAAGTCCTCTTCACTAACAACTGGAAGCTAGTGCCAAAATTGGGAGACTGTCTCACAGAATAGTCAAGCAACAGCGTAACATTGTCTGTAAGTTATAAGCCTGTGAGTATGACTGTCCCAGATACCAACATCACCATCCCTGGATATGTCCTGTCTCACTGGCAGGACAGACCCAGTAGAGGTAGCGGCACAGTGGTATAGAGTCAGGTGGGAGCTGCTCTGGGAGTCCTCAACATTGACTCCGGACCCCATGAAGTTTCATGGCTTCAAGTTAAACATAGGCAAGGTAACCTCCTGCTGATTACCACATACCATCCTCCCTCAACTAATGAATCGGTACTCCTCAATGTTGAGCAACGCTTGGAGGAAGCACCGAGGATGGCATGGGCACAAAATGTACTCTGGGTGGGGGATTTCAATGTCCACCACCATGAGTGGCTTGGCAGCGTACTATTGATTGAGCTAGTCGGGTCCTAAAGTTTATAGCTGCTGGGCTGGGTCTGTGGCAGGTGGTGAGGGAACCAGCAAGAGGGAAAAAACATACTTGACCTCATCCCTACCAATCTGCCAGGTGCAAATGCATCTGTCCATGACAGTATCGCTAAATGACCACCTCACAGTCCTCGTGGAAATTAAGTCCCACCTTCACATTGAGAATAGCCTCCATTGTGTTATGTGACACTATCACCACACTAAATGGGACAGAATTTGAACAGATCTAGCAACTCCAGACTGGGCATCCATGAGACACTGTGAGCCATCAACAGCAGAAGAATTGCACTCCAGCACAATCTGTAACCTCATGGCCCGGCATATCCCCCACTCAACCATTACCATCAAGCCAGGGGGTCAACCCTGGTTCAATGGACAGTGCAGGAGCAGCACCAGGCATACCTGAAGATGAGGTGTCAACCTGGTGAAGTCACCAAACAGGACTACTTGCACGCCAAACAGCGTAAGCAGCAAGGGATAAATAGAGCTACATGATCCTACAACCAACAGGTCAGATCTAAGCTCTGCAGTACTGCCACATCCAGTCGTGAATGGTGGTGGACAATTAAACAGCTCAGTGGAGGAGGAGGCTCCACAAACATTCCCATCCTCAATGATGGAAGAGCCCCGCACATCACTGCAAAAGTTAAGGCTGAAGCTTTCGCAGCAATCTTCAGACAGAAGTACCAAGTGGATGATGCATTTCGGCCTCCTCCAGTGGTCCCCTGCATTACAGATTCTAGTCTTCAACTAATTCGATTCACTCCATGGGTCATCCAAAAATGGTTGGAGGCACTAGCTACTTTAAAGGCTACGGGCCCTGACAACATTCCGGCAATAGTACTGAAGACTTGTGTTCCAGAACATGCCAATCCCTTAGCCGAGCTGTTCCAATACAGTTGCGACACTGGCATCTATCGATAATATGGAAAATTGCCCAAGTATGTCCTGTACACAAAAAGCAGGACGAATCCAACCCAGTCAATTACTGCCCCATCAGTCTACTGTTGATCACCAGCAAAGTGATGTAAGGTGTAATCACAACAGTGCTATCACGCAGCACCTGCTCAGCAATAACCTGCTCAGTGACGCCCAGTTTGGATGCTGCCAGGGCCACTCAGCTCCTGAATTCATTACAGGCTTGGTTCAAATATGGCCAAAAGAGCTGAATCCCAGAGGTGAGGTGAGAGTGACAGCCCTTCACATCAAGGTTGCATTTGACTAAGTGTGGCATCGAGGAGCCCTAGCAAAACTGGAATCAATGGGTATCAGGGAGCAAACCACGGTCATGGTTGTTGGAGTTCAGTCATCACAGTTCCAGGATATCTCTGCAGGAGTTCCTCAGGGTAGTGTCCTTGGATCAACCATCTTCACCTGCTTTGACCTTCCCATCATAAGATCAGAAGTGGGGATGTTCACCGATGATTGCATAATATTCAGCACCATTCTTGACTCCTCAGACACCGTAGCAGTCAGTGTTCAAATGCAACAAGATCTGGACAATATTCAGACTTGGGTTGACAAGTAGCAAGTAACATTCATGCCACGCAAATGCCAGGCTACGACCATCACTAACAAGAGACAGTCTAACCATCATCCCTTGACATTCAATGGTGTTACCATCACTGAATCCTACACTATCAACATCCTGGGATTTATCATCGATCAAAAACTCAACTAGACTCACCACATAAACACAGTGGCTACAAGAGCAGTTCAGATAGTAGGAATACGGACTCCCAAAAGCCTGTCCACCATCTACAAGTCATAAGTCAGGAGTGTGATGGAATACTCTCCACTTACCTGGATGAATGCAGCCCCAACAACACTCCAGAACCTTGACACCGTCCTGGACAAAGCAGCCCGCCTGACTGGCACTACATCCACAGGCATCCACTCCCTCCACCACCGATGCTCATTACACATTACTGCTACTGTCTTCAAGATGCACTGCAAAAGTTCACCAAAAGATCCTCAGACAGCACCTTCCAAACCCATGACCACTTCAATCTGGAAAGTCAAGGGCAGCAGACATATGGGAACACCATCACCAGCAAGTTCCCTTCCAGGCCAATCACCATCCCGACTTGGAAATATATTGCTGTTCCTTCACCGTCACTGGATCAAAATCCTGGAATTCCCTCCTTAATGGCATTGTGGGTCCCCACAGCAGGTGGACTGCAGTGGTTCGAGGAGGCATTTTGCTACCACCTTCTCATGGACACTTAGGGAAGGACAATAAATGCTGGCCAGACAGTGACACTCATATACCGCAAAATGAATGAGTAAGATAAAAATTATGGCCTTTTCAGACTTCTGTAAAGTGGCTCAAGATAGTGACTGACTAACAAAGTCCTTGAAGGTAAGGCTAAGGCTATATGATGGAACAAAATACCCGTCATATGATGGTAAATCTAGTTGAGAGCCCAATACCATGAAAGTATTAAGATCTGTAATTCCAGATACGAGATACTAAACCAAATCCACTCATCTCAGTAAAAGCAAATCTAAAATTTGGATTGGTAACTCTTCAAAAGAAATTTTTACTGTTTTGTAGTTGACTGCGCCATTTATTGCCAAAGAGATGCTAGAATATTACAAAACTGTTTTTATAGGTTTTGGATGTTTTCCTGGTAATTATTATCTCAAAATGGATGAGACTCTGAGAGACTAACTCAGCTTCTACCAATTAGAATTCCTGCTGCCTTCAAGTCCAGCCTGAAAGACATGTTAAAGGAGCTGGAAAAAAAGGTGAATGAAGTGAGAGTGACAATTCCTGCAGACTAGCTTAGCAGCATGATCGTAAAAATAAATTAGAAAGCTAAAACGTGCATGAGTCCAATGGATCTCAACAAAGCTTTGAAGAGATCTCACTACCTCAGACCAACTAGTGAAGGAATTTTATGCAACTTGCCAAGGTAAAGGTTTTCACTAACCTCATTACAAAGGTTAGTTATTGGCAAATTAAGCTGGATGAAACACCCATTTTCTCATCACATTCTGGACACCCTTTGGGAGGTACACTTGTTTGTGCAAGCTGTTTAGCATTTCCACTCATCTAGAAGAACATCAACACAAGCTGTATAAGATAGTCAGTGATCTTCCAAAGGTATTGTGGATGATCTACTAGTCAATGGGGAATAGATTTGGGGATGCAAAGGCAGGAGCTATTGCAGACCACAATCATAATCTTGTGTGACTGCTAGAGAGAGACTGCCAGTTTAACCTGAAGCTGAACAAGAAAATGTTGCCTGAAGTTAAGTATATTGGTAAATGTATTGACAGCAAAGTAACTTTGTCTAGATCCTGACACGGTGAAAATTGTAGTAGTCATCCAGCAACCAATAGATGGGAAAGTGATACAATGACTTCATTACAAATCCAACATCTAAAAGTTGATCTTGCCTAATTTGTCATCAGACTGTGAACTTCTATACAAGCTTATTATTAATGATATGTATTGGTATTAAGGCACAAAACAAGTGGTAGCTTTCACCAGAATCAAACAACTAGTGATCATAATAGCATTACTGAAGTACGATGACATCAATAAAAATGTTACCTTGCAGTGTAACAGCAGCAAGACAGAACTTGGAGCAAACCCTATACAGTGTGAACAAGTTGCACCCAGAGTCCTAAAGCAAATTTATGTTCAGATCGAGAAAGTGTGCCTGATTACTTTCTTCATTTGTAAGCATTTTAATCAATACTCATGAGAAACAAAATCATCATGGAGTCCAACCACAAACCAGTTCAAAACATTTAGAAACCATTTCTAATTGTCTATACAGAATGTTCTTTGCTTGCAGAGATATCATCAGATGTCACATATTAGCTAGGGAAACAGACGTACATCACTGATTGAGAGTAGCACCGCCTAGGAAGGGAACTTGGTAAGACAGATTCAATAAGAAGCCACAAACATGCCATGGAAGTCATCAAGCTGTAGAGACAGTGAATCTGAAAAACAAGCATTTTGCTCAAATCAAAAAACTGTGCAACAACTGTTGAAATTCTGCAAGGGATAGTGATGAATGGATGACCTGAAAGCATCAAGGACACACATGCTGCTAAAAAAAAATGAGCATTGAAAGATGAGGTTAAAGCCCAAAATGGCAAATTGCATAATAGAAATTTGGGTCATATCCCCAAGGAAATGAAAAAGGATGCTAAGAACATCTGATCAAATAATCATGGAATTGAGCCCAGTTTGAAGAAGGCTAGAGAAGTGCTCTACCTGCTAAATGTGAGCAACAAGATGGAGGACCACAAAAGCCTGTAATGAATACCAAGCTAAACAAGCTGAAGAGCCATTTATGATGCATGACATACCGTGAATGAAGCATACAGCAGACCTCTTCACTGTCACAGGGACTGATTATCTTGTCATCATTGACTACAATTCTGACTACTGGGAGTTCAATCAGCTGATGTTAATGACTACCAGTGAAATTTAGAATGCCTGAAAGCACAATTCTATATGCGTTGGCAGTAGCCCTCAATTCATGAGTGAAGAATTCACATGCTTCATAAATGATTGGGAAATTCAATATCATACATCATCTCCACATTAACCTTTCCATTTGACTGGGGATAATGTGGAATATAGTGACAAAAGGGATCATAAAGAAATCCAGCATAACCTTGTGCAAGGCATTCCTTGAATGGAGAAGTACATTTTCTGCACGAAAAGTAATCCAGTCCACAGAGAATCATCATGCTACACCCAAACTAATCTTGCAATAGCAAGAAAACTGCTGAAGCTGAATGAAATAACAAGCATGATTGACAAGATGAAATGACAAAAAGCCAAATTTCACTTTGATAATACAGCTAAGTTCATCACAACTGCTAGCATTGGAGAGAGACAGAGTTGAAATGTATAAAGCTCTCAAACTGGAGTCAGCCCATATTGTTACCTCAGGATCTGTGTAGAGTAGTTATCACCTGTACTGTACATGTTGAATGTGAAAGGTCAGATATATCATCGCAACTGTAGACAGACAAGTACAACTAGTTTCTTCACTCCAGGCAGCTGACCAGAAAGATGTGACCTCACTATTTGCACAGAGTCCAGAACAACCATAAGTCTTTTAGGTTCACTGCTCCCTAACAACGGAAATGTATGGGCAACAGCATTCGTGACAGTCCCTGGAGAAGGAACATCAAGCTAGGATGAACAGATACCAGATGAACAACGGGCAACAACGTCCATCCCTACCATTCAAACAGCTGCATGATTTAGAAGTTATTTATGCAATGCTTGTGCAGAGGCTGATGAAGTGGTACCAATTGGAATTGCCATAGAGTTTTGCTAATGAATGATAATTTTCTTTGTTGACCATGGATATTGGGTATTTTGGATAACTTGTAATGGAACTGGTGGTGCATGCAATTTGTTTTAAATGAAAAAGAGAGATATTTAGATAAATACATTTGTACATAATGTACTGACTGGTCTTCTGTAATCATTTGACTTCAAAGTCTAATGTAGATCTTAAGGTTTTAACTTTGGCTTTTGACAGCCATTAAACAGATTAGTTAAACCAATCTTCCGTTTTCTTGTTAAGGCTATAACCTGTCCCAAAAAACTTGAGTTTGGAGTTGATACTAATGCATAGAATTTTGACACTGTGAGCTGAATTTGAACAAATAGTCTGAACACGAGTACTGTACATAAATACTCAGGTGACATCAGCTTCATGCAGTCAGAATGCGCTATAATTTCCTTTTATGTTATTCTGCTGGAGAAATGATGTCTTTCAGCCTGAGATCATTTTCACACTGACCCCAGCTGAAGGATATGGGTGCACTATTATGCGGTGACTCGCAAAAAAGATGCAAAAATAAAGCTCAATATTCTCACTTGCTCTAGAAGTGGCTCCATAACTTCTTTTAGCATTTTACAACAAAAATATTTTAAATATTAACAGCTTTATATGCTTTAAAACATACTTAGGCACTACAAAATCATATCTAAAAAAAATCTGATCCCAAGCCATGCATTAAAGAAGTGGAGATGCTCAAAAAGGATTCGCAAAAGACTAGGGTTTATGCTGTAGCACAAAGGGTGAGGAACAAACAGAGGGGAAGAAATCTAAGGACAGAATTCTACAGCTTAGAGCTGAGAGAGCTGCATATAACCAATAGCTGAGGCAAAGAAGATCTGGAATGCATTAGAGGCCAGAATTGGAGGAATGCAAAATGCTGGAGGACTTGTAGGTTGCAATAGATTTCATTGACAGAGATGGGTGAAATCAGAGGAATCTGAACACAAACAATAAGAGTTGTAAATGTGATTTGCTCCAATTAACCATGGGCAAGATCACAAAAGGTTCACTGGTGAATTGAAATACATCAAAGCAGTAACCCATTTAGGGGTAAACGTCAGACCTTCAACTCTGACCGCTGAAGACTCATAAGTATGTTGAAAGGAACACACATGCCATAGAATATTTGTCATTAATTTTCACAACCTAAATTATCATGTTGAAATTTGACTATGAAATGCTATAATAACAATGTAACAATGTTAGCATCAGGCATAACCTGATTAAAAACCCAAATGCTTTCTAAATAGTTTCGTCCAAATAAAAATTGCAGTATGCAGATCTCAGTCGATATCGAAACATAGAAAACAGGAGCAGGAGTCAGCCGTTTAATCCATCAAGCCCACTAAGCTATTCAACATGACCATGGCAGATCTCAAAGTCATACTCCTGCTCTCTCTCCATGCCCCTCGACACCTTTGGCCTCTAAAAATCTATCAATTTCTTTCCAAATATATTCAGTGACATGACTTTCACAGCCTTCTGTGGTAGAGAATTCCAAAGGTTCACCATCTTCTGAATCAAGAAACTTCTCCTCATCGTATTCCAAAATAACTACTGTGTATCCTGAGACTGTGATCCATTCTGTTGGATCCCTGGCCAGAGGGAACATGATCCTCGCATCTAGTCTGTCCAGCCCTGTTAGAATTCCATATGTTCCAATGAAATCCCCTCTCATTCTGCTAAACTCCAGTGAATACAGGCCCAGTCAACCCAATTCCTCTTCATATGTCAATTTGCCATAGAGCAAGTGCAGCAAGGGTTCACTAGACTGACTCCAAGGATGGCAACTATATCTTTCCTTAGATAAACAGAACAAAACTGTGCACAATTATTCTGGTGTGGTCCCACCAAGGCACTGTACAATTATAGTTACTTCCTTGCTTCTGCACTCAAACCCTCTTGCAAGAAAAACAAACATATCATTCCTATGCCTGACTGCTTGCTGCACTTGCATGCTTGCTTTCTGTGACCAGAGTACAAGGGCACCATGGTTCCTTTAACCACCAATCTTTCCCAATCTATTATTGTTTAAATAATACTCTGCCATCCTGTTTGTCTTGCCGAGTGGACAATTTCACACTTATCAGTGGTATACTGCATCTGCCACACATTTGCCCACTCACTTAACTTGTCTAAATCAATTTGAAGCCTCTTTACATTCTCTGCACCATTCACAGCCTCACCTAATTTTGTGCCATCAATAAACTTGGAAAGGTTACATTTCTGAATAACTGGTATCCAAGCATTGACACTACTTATCACTGCATTCCAACCCAAAAACATACTGTTTATTTCTACTTTAAAAACTGAAAGAACTGCGGATGCTGTAAATCAGGAACAAAATTAGAAGTTGCTGGAAAAGCTCAGCAGGTCTGGCAGCATCTGCGAAGAAAAATCAGAGTTAACTTTTTGGTCCAGTGACCCTTCCGAACCCAAAACGTTTACTCTGATTTTTCTTCACAGATGCTGCCAGATCTGCTGAGCTTTTCCGTAACTTTCAGTTTTGTTCATTTATTACTACTCTTTGCCCCTCAACTGCAACTAATTCTAAATCAATGCCAGTACATGACACCATTTGGAATATTTCAGCACAAAACATATTCCCTCAGCTTGTTTCTTAATCTATTTATGCCGTGTAGCTGGTTATTGTACAGAATCTGTTTGTAATGCTCAGATCAGAAGAAATGCAGCTCCTAGACGAACTTAGAAGCAAAACTTATATAATTGGACGTGCATTGATTAGGCTACTTCACATATTATCCAGGAACTAATATTTCCCACAGGGTACAAAGCATTTGCGAAATTTAATCATAGTTGTTGCAAAAGAGAGGCAAAATTCCTCTGTTGTCTGCAATGTAGAATGCCGCTTCAAACAAATTAATACCAGATTTCCTTAGCAGTTCCAGAAAAATGAACCAAAACATTTTGAGCATTTTGTTACCCTTATTCAGTAATCCTGAACAAAAATCCTAGCTTTTCTAAAGAACAGTTTTGCAATGCATTATAATTCAACGTTTATTTCAAATGATGTTATAAAAAAATTGAACCATGCATTCAAAGCCTTTAAAATCTCTTAACCCTGTCAGGATGATTGTAGCATTACTGAAGTGAAATAAACAGAAGCTTACAATTTATTCATATATTGTGTAAGTGCAAAGACTGCAGAAATACTCTGTGAAACATAGAAAACAGGTGCAGGAGTAGGTCATTCGGCCCTTCTAGCCTGCACAACCACTCAATATGATCATGGCTGATCATGCAATTTCAGTATCCCAGTCCCACTTTCTCTCCATACCCCTTGATCCCTTTAGCTTCAAAGGCCACCTCCAGTTCCCTTTTAAATACATCTAGCAAACTGGCCCCAACAGCTTTCTGTGGTACAGATTTCCCAGGTTCACAACTCTCGGAGAAGAAATTCTTCCTCATCTCAGACCTGAATGGCTTATCCCTTATTCTTAGACTTTGACCCCTAGTTCTGGACTTTCCCAACTTCAGGAACATTCTTCCCACACCTAGTTTGTCCAGTCCCATCAGGATTTTATTTTTTTTCCATGAGATCTCCCCCCGCACCAATATTCTAAATTCCAGTAAGTACAAGCCCAGCTAATCCAATCTTTCTTCTTATGTCACTCCTATTATCATCCTGGGAATCAGTCTGGTGAACCTGTGCTGGACTCCCTCAATAGCAAGGATGTCCTTCATCAGACTAGGAGACCAAAACTGCACACAATACTCAAAGTGTAGCTTCACCAATGCCCTGTATAACTGCAGCAAGAGTGCTTCTAATAAAAAAATTAACTTTTGTCTCTTACTCTTCTTCTCTTTTCACATTCCTCCCTTTATGGTGCATTATTCCATGTGCATAAGGTGCCTACCAGGAGGAATATCACAACCAAGCCAGATTATGTTTGAAACAAAAACACAAATAGCTGGAGAAACTCAGCAGCTTTGGCAGCACCTGGGGAGAGAAAGCAAAGTTAACAGTGCACTGGACCCAAAACGTTAACTGTACTTTCTCTCGAAAGATACTGCCAGACCTGAATTTCTCCAGCAATTTCAGATTTCCCGTATCTGCAGTTCTTTGTTTTATTTCAGATTATGTTGATTTGATGTGTTCACTTCTAATGGCATTCCTTGGATTATGATCAGCATGCAATTTGCCAGCTGATTTTACTTTCACTGACCAAGGAGTAGTGTGTCCAATTGGCCTACAGCCATTCCAACTTCAGCAACTGATTTATTACAACTTGTGACTTTTCTGACCTGGATGGCACAGCTACTTGATGGTGCAAATTCATTGTACTTCGGGAAAGTCCAGTTTAATAAACAGTCAGGAACTGGAAGCAATTTATTTCACAAACGTAAGAGAAAAATATGTATATTTGAAAGAGATCAGTTTTTCTGTCTTCCCTTTTTTTGTTGCTAAACTACATTAAAACTACATTTAACCTGTATAAAAACTGAAAGAACTGTGCATGCTGCTCTGAGAAAGGGTCATTCAATCCAAAGCATTAACTCTTCATTTCTCTCCACAGATGCTGCTGGACCTGATGAGCTTTTTCCAGCAATTTCTGTTTCTGTTACATCTAAACTGTGCTGGTTTCACTATCACTGACTTTGCACTACTTAAACTGCATGATTTTCAGCACAGTACATAGAACGTAGAACATAGAACATTACAGCGCAGTACAGGCCCTTCGGCCCTCGATGTTGCGCCGACCTGTGAAACCAATCTGAAGCCCATCTAACCTAAACTATTCCATTATCATCCATATGTTTATCCAATGACCATTTAAATGCCCTTAAAGTGGGCAAGTCTACTATTTTTGCAGGCAGGGCATTCCACACCCTTACTACTCTCTGAGTAAAGAACCTACCTCTGACATCTGTCCTATATCTATCACCCCTCAATTTAAAGCTATGTCCCCTCGTGCTAGCCATCACCATCCGAGGAAAAAGGCTCCCACTGTCCACCCTATCTAATCCTCTGATGATCTTGTATGTCTCTATCATGTCACCTCTTAACCTTCTTCTCTCTAACGAAAACAGCCTCAAAACCCTCAGCCTTTCCTCATAAGATCTTCCCTCCATACCAGGCAACATCCTGGTAAATCTCCTCTGCACCCTTTCCAATGCTTCCACATCCTTCCTATAATGCAGTGACCAGAACTGTACGCAATACTCCAAGTGCGGCCGCACCAGAGTTTTGTACAGCTGCAACATGACCTCATGGCTCCGAAACTCAATCCCTCTACCAATAAAACCTAACATACTGTACGCCTTCTTAACAACGCTATCAACCTGGGTGGCAACTTTCAGTGATCTATGCACATGGACACCGAGATCTTTCTGCTCATCCACACTACCAAGAATCTTACCATTAGCCCAGTACTCTGTATTCCTGTTACTCCTTCCAAAGTGAATCACCTCACACTTTTCCGCATTAAACTCCATTTGCCACCTCTCAGCCCACCTCTGCAGCTTATCTATGTCCCTCTGTAACCTACAACATCCTTCTGCACTATCCACAACTCCACCGACTTTGGTGTCATCCGCAAATTTACTAACCCATCTTTCTACGCCCTCATCCAGGTCATTTATAAAAATGACAAACAGCAGTGGCCCCAAAACAGATCCTTGAGGTACACCACTAGTAACTGAACTCCAGGATGAACATTTCCCATCAACCACCACCCTCTGTCTTCTTACAGCTAGCCAATTTCTGATCCAAACCGCTAAATCACCCTCAATCCCATGCCTCCGTATTTTCTGCAATAGCCTACAATGGGGAACCTTATCAAACGCTTTACTGAAATCCAAATACACCACATCAACCGCTTTACCCTCATCCACCTGTTTGGTCACCTTCTCGAAGAACTCAATAAGGTTTGTGAGGCACGACCTACCCTTCACAAAACCGTGTTGACTATCCCTAATCAAATTATTCCTTTCTAGATGATTATAAATCCTATCTCTTATAATCCTTTCTAACACTTTACCCACAACCGACAACCGAAGTAAGGCTCACACTTTACCCACAACCGAAGTACAATTGAAAGATTATTTGCTTGAAAGTCTAAAAGTACACAGCTGGTCATAATTTCGATGACTAGAATCAACCAGTTTCTCAATGCAACGGCCAATAGTTTGATGTCTTTTGCGCATGTTTTAAATGTGTACATTCAGACTGATATCACAGAACAGTGTGATTGGCAATTAAAGACTTCTCTTATACGTGTGGCTTAGATTTGATCCTGGTACTGTAAGTAAAAGGACAGTGCACTACAGCATACTGTTAATCTGTTCTTCCCACTGCTACATTGCTTTCAGTTCTACACTGCAATTATTTCTGATGCACAGAATTGATGACAAGAATAAGACAGGAACACAATTCTTCCAGCTCAAAATGCATACATATACAAATGGGATAATTTTCACCTTCAATCGTTGAGTAGTAAAATACTGGAATACATCACCCGATCATTATAGAATCATATAGAACCAATTCAATTATTTCAATGGAAATAAAACTTAAGTAGGTTTTATAATAGATAGGTCAACTATCAACCAGTTCACCACCCATACAGTGAATTTTTGGAGCGCTGAGAAGACTTGGTGAAGCTTTAAAAAGGGTAGCTGGACTCAAATATAGAATTCCTGCCTCAGTTTCCACTGGATACAATGTTTGCCAATAGCAGTAAGCGGGAATGGTGTGAATCACACAGGGATGAAAACAGAAATCAGGGCACTCAGTGCCAAGTTTGAACAGACTTCATTTCGGCCGGTCCCAGGACCTCGGTCTGCTGTGCTGGAGTTATAAATTGGAGTAGATGGAAAAATTCTTGAAGAATGGATCGGACATCTATGACTAGCATGATGTGAAGCTCTTTAAATTCCCTGATCTGTAAACTTTAAAAAAGAAACAGGCTGCCATTTTCAGATAGAATTACGAAGCCATCTGCTGGACTGTTTGATTGACAGAGGTAGCAAAAAGGTAAGCATCTGGTCATACAGTTTCAACAGAGCTCTTTATTGTTATTTCACCAAGTGCTAATATGATGCTATGATGAATGTTTGGCTGAGTTACAAACACTAATTTAACTCAGCAGGGAGTTTTGAGTACACTGTTTGATTGATGGCTTAAAAAGGCTATTAAATTATTTACTTTTCTTGGTATAGGTCTGAGTAGATGCCTGTACATTTTATAAGATATTCATCACATTAGATTTAAAATCTTTGAATGGATTCTATGAATGGGTGGTTATTTCACTGCCAAGTGTGTAGGAGAGCAGTATTACATTGTTTGGAATTTATTTTTATATTCATCTCCACTCGTCTCTTGAGGTCTGTTCACAGTGAATACTATGATGGGTGATGAAAGTCATTTGAAGTGTCTAAGAGTCCATGAAGTGTGGATGGAGGGAGCATGAATTTGGATAGTGTTGCTATGTAAAGCATCAGGGGCTTGTGACATAAGGGATGTGGGTTTGATAGCCTAGCGATTTCTCAAACTATTGGGGCAAAGTCCTAGAGAACCAAGGCAGGCCTTCTAACCAGGCCACCCTAGCACTCACTTGTCTCTGAGGCTGACCACATTCAGCTACGGAAGTAGATGGGCTCAACTTTATCCTGCGCCTGCATCCCTGCATCCCTGCATGAAGGTCACATGGTTTGGGATACTTTTTACCAAGATGAGCGTAGCAACTGGGGAAATGTTCCATCTTCAATAGCACACCTCACTTGCCAAAAGGTCATAATATAAAATGATAAAATGTTTCCAAAGCAACAACTAACCTCAAAATGATTACTTCAAAAAATAAATGATTTTATTTCCCCATAACTTATATGGCATTGTAAACTATAACACTCTCTCTACGTGATGTCACCTTTAAAAGATCTTCAAAATGCTTTTTCTTTTCATCAACAAAACATTGTCACACCTTTTATAATCATATCATCTTAACATGTAATCACAGGAAGGAAGAGAAATCCATTTTCTAAAACAAATGAAACAGTCTGCTACTGCTTGCTCTCTTTCCTCACATCTGTCAAGAAAGGCAACAAGTGTGACACCTTCCATTAACCAGAAAGACAGTGATGTTTCTTCGAAGTGACGGCAACAAGACAATGTCTGGCTTTGGAGATTGTAAACTCAAGGACTTCAGAACTAAGTGCATCAGAGAAGAGAGAAAGTGCATTTTTTAAAATTCAGACGAGATAATGCTTCTGGTCACAACACTAGTCTCAGGTACACATCATATTTTTTGATTAAATTCTGAGAAGAAAATTTTCACTTCTTAAAGGTGATTGAGTCATAAAATAAGTTTTGGAATTTGCAGCTCCATTCCAACTGCTAAATATTCATGTAACAAATTTTGATTTCTTCTGACATTGGACTAGGTTTGAGAGTAAACAGTTTTGAAATATTCTATCTTGATGCAGCAATAGGAAGTTTTAGAAAAAAAAAAGCCTGGGTATTGTGTAGGACAGATTATCATAATTCTCAAGGTACTATATAATGCTGTGTAAATGGATGGTAGAAAAATTTGCTATCCTTTACACAACTTGGTTGATATTCTTTTTCATTGACTTCAGTGAAAAGGAAGATCAGATGAGATGTATAATGCATTACCAGCTTGATACCACTTTCTTGGCCACATTGCTAAAGTTAAACTTCATTTGCACAAAATTACTTACAAATACAATGACTGTCACGCAGGGACTGGGTCAGAAATTTTGATTTCACCAAGATTCTAAAGGCAACAATAACTATTTAGTCTGATTTTGGTTGTAATGATGACATGTGATCATCAAAGTCTAAATCACCAAAATAGGGAGAGAAAGGCTATGGTTCAAAAATATGAATACTTGCACCTTTGCAATGACAGCCTAGACTATATTTACAACAGTACTGCCAGCTGGGTCAGTGCAGTCAGAGCCACCTGGAAGAATGCAAAATAATATAGGAAGATACTTAATCTTTTCTCTACTTTGCCAGCATAAGTGCTGCCATCAACTCTCTGGTACTTCATATTCACTTTCTCTGGAACTATACCCCACCTCCTCAAGGCTCATGCTCTACCACTTGTAATAATGTTCTTAACATCTTCCTTTCCTCACTCTCACCCACTCAAACCCTTGACACTACTAATGCTGCATGCCCTCTGCGCTTCCTACTCACTCAGTCAGGACACCTCTCCATCCGAACCAACAATACCAGTCGTGCCATCCAATTTGGGCTGACCAACAGTTTGCTCTTTACTCCTTATGAAGAGAGGATCTTAGCTCTGACTGCCCACGTCTAAATCCTTGCACCAGTATTGGAAGCCGCCCTTGATTTACTGTTCTGGAACCCCCTGACAGAAGGCTACCTCCCTTGACTTGCCTGAGGCCTGTTGGCAACCATGGCAAGTATCCTGGCTTTGTGCCTGCATTAAATGACAAGGCAATACAGCACCTCTGTGGGGACTGGTAGCTCTGATTGTGGAACATAGTGCAAAAAAGTAAGGAAAGGCAAGGCAAGGCAAGGCAAGTCAAGGCAGGAGTGCGTTGAGCATCCATGAAGGTTCAAAATGAGGGAGTGCTATGAGAGCAAACAGAAGTCTGAAGATGTAGCATGGTCCAACCCATGAGCTGGGTATGTAGTCTGGAGCGCACAGGGTCCTTGCTGCAGCATTACAATGATGGTTGCCAGTGTACCAGAAGTATAGAAGCATCCTGTAAATGGATCGGAGATGTGCTATGAGGGTTCTTAAAGACTGCAGCAGTGCTCCGAAAGCTTGTGATTTCAAATAAATGGTTGGACTATAAGCTGGTGTCATGTCACATCCGACAATGTCTATGAATAGGAGGGGTATGTGGCTGGTGCCTATGGATTGTGCCCCGAGATGCTGCTGCACAGTGACGAACGTGTAGCGTCTTCACAGCCAATGGTGAGCTGAAGTTGCTGTGTTTACTTTAAGAGTACAAAGGCTAAGTTTGGATATCCAGAAAGCAAATTATTTAGCTTCTGGGACTATCAGTTTATGTTTCCTTTCACCAGCTTATAAAGGCCACATTTACTGTAGACTGAATAGTCGTTGATCAACTTTGGCACAGAACTTGAACACTCATGTTTAAAGCATCCATTGGATTGATGCTTTGAAAATACGACAAAGATTTCCATAAATCTATACATATCACAGAGCTGTGTCTTGACTAGTTATTACTACAGCTGTTCAAGCATGGGTGGTCAGATTCTGCAAAGGCCTTTGAATTAGACTTAGTTGTTTCCTAAACAGATATATTTAGCTGAAGTTCCGAAGAAGTTCTTTTCTCTGAGGATTAAGGTATGCCAGAACACTAGGCCATGTCAGTCTGGTTCAAGACTGCCACCTGGGTCAGTGAATCTCAGCTATCTCAAAGAATGCAAAATTATGGACTCAAAATATTGCTTCTGCTTTCTCTCACAAATACTACCAAACCTGCTGAGTTTCTCTAGAAATTTTGGTTTTCTTTGTGATAAATACTTAGCTCTTAGGAAGAGAACATTTCATGAAATGTACAGAGAACAGTTTGAAAAATTAAGTAATGCAAAACTGGGGCTTAGTGGTTTTGGAATGACAAAATGATTATTGCAGAGCTAGATACCAGTAGGCCATGCACTTCACATTTTCAATATGATTTACAAAGATCAAAATAAAACTCAAAGTGGGAAGAACTCACGCTGTGAAAAGCTGCTGAAGCCAACTGGAGATACAAGTTTGGCATTGCGTCTTTGTTTTAGCGAGAAAATAATCTGATTTACTTATCACACATGGGAGCATCAATTAGTGAGAGTGGTTTCTTCAGTGATGGTGGCAGTGTGATCACAACATACCTGTAAAGCAGGGCCCCAAGGAAAGCCTCAAAGTTGACTCCTGAATTTCAGCTATCTAAATAATCTGTGTGAGCTGCCAGTGCTTGTCCCATGTTACAAATTATCACTCTGGTTTCATCATTTTAGTGCGGGGAGGGGCCAAAAGCCAGTAGAACTGTGGATTCAAGATGAACACTCTTGATTCCTTCTATCTCATTGTAAATTGTATATCTTAGGCCTCATCCACAGTTGGTCAGGCTGAGCAAAAGAAGCTCCATAAGATACTCAAATAAGTCCTTCACTTACAAATATACCACAACCAACACATAGAATCATTGAATACCTACAGTGTCGAAGCAGGCCATTCAGCCCATTGAGTCCACATGGATGCTCCGAAGGGCATCCCACCCAGACTCACTCCCACTCTATCCCTGTAAGCTTGCATTTTCCCATGGCTAATCCACCTCGCCTACACATCCCTCTACACTATGGGGCAATTTAGCATGGCCAATCCACCTAACCTGTACATCTTTGGATGTTCTCATCCATCAAAGCCTCATTTCTGCTCACCCAGTACAATCAGGCTATCCCCCTGATCCTTTCCTCTTTCTGTGTTTCTCCTGATATCCCAAAAAGTCCTGATGCGCTCTGCTTCAATCCCTGCCTGTGGGGGTGAGATCCACAATCGCTGGTTTAGAGTGCCACCAGAATTTTAGGAAAAAGATACAATCTAATTCCATCTCCTCGAGTCACAGGATGTTCATCCCAGAAATGGGGTTTTATTGTCCCTGCTTTTAGCCCTAAAATTAAAATTAATTATCCTTCCTTCAGAATAATTCAGCATTCCTTCAATATGATGGTCCTGTACAAACTTACATTTTAAAAACTTAATTTTTAAAAAAATTCATTGATGGGAAGAGGACGCTGCTGGCTAGGCCTGCATTCATTGCCCATCCCAGAGGGCAGTTAAGAGACAACCACATTGTTGTGGATCTGGAGTCGCATGTAGTCCAGGCCAAGTAAGGACGGCAGTTTCCTTCCCCAAAGGATATTAGGAAACCAGACGGCTTTTTCCTGACAATTGACAATGGGTTAGTGATCATAATAAGACTCTTAATTCCATTTTTTTTAAAAACATAAATTTTCAAACTGGATATTTTCCATTTAGCATAGTAGTTGTAGTCAAGGGACAAATAATCTAGAGATGCAAGTTAAATTCCCACCACAACAGCAGGCGAATTTAGCTTCAATTATAAATCAATCTGGAATGAAAAAACTACTATTAGCAATAGTGACCATGAAAATACCAGATTGTCGTAAACACCCATCTGGCTCATAAATGCAGTTTAAGTATTCTGTCCCAAATGAGTCTGGTTTGTGAGACTCTATTAAGGTATTTCACTTAACTGCCCTCTGAAATGGTCTAGCAAGCCAAGATGTTAAGAATACAGTCAACATCACTTTCTCAAGGGCAATAAGGGTTGAAGGTTAAGTGTTGAATTTCTCAGTAGTGCCCATATCCCAGAAGTGAAAAGTTTGCTTTGGGTAAATTATTTGTGGTCTTATATTAACAAACAATGTACTACTTAAGATTTTATGGAAATTTAACATTTGAATATATTTAATTTTTTTAGCTTAAGTACAAAATTACAATTGTATAAATAAAATGCAAACATCCATTCAGTTTTAGGAAAAATTAGTGACTGAAAACTCCCAATTTGAACTTACATGTGTGCACATACAAAATCAAAACTGCTGTATAATGTAAATTGTTTCTGGAGCTAGTGCACAGCTTACATTTGCCCTATTTTCATCTTCAAACTATTCATCTTTCTAAAGAGCAGCTGCATCTTTTAAAATTCTGGCTCAAATGCTATCTTCTCTTGTCAATGATTATTCAACCTGGGTCAACAATAGCCCCTTAAATACTCACCGACATGTTTATTTCTGACATTCGAACCTCGGCAATGAGCACTGGGGGAAACTATGTTTTGTTTCAGTCAATTCAAGTTTTGGGAGAATATCAGGATGCGTGATCTGAGCACAATGCCGTGCGTCTGCCTCATTAGAGGTATTGGACTAGGGCGAATGAGTTGGAGTGAACATAGAACCATTGCGTTCAACACGTGTGGGTGATCATTAGGAAATAGACTGTGATAACTGAGCTTACTTTCTGCTTGCAATTAAAATCAGATATCTAAGAGGTGGGTACCCATGGTCTCAAAATCACAGGTAAGTGGATGGTAAAGCAAGTAACTATGTAACTGCATGATGCAAAGGGACATTATTCGTGGCCTGCCTAGCATCAGTCCCAATTAGTTCACTTTTCATTAGCCAGTGAGTACTGAAGGTGTAACTTTGCCTGTGTCTCTGATCCATGCAAGTTGTTATTCACGGTTCCCTTCTCGCATGTAAAGCCATCACCAAGGAAGAGGGTTAGGTTTAGGGTTAGTGTTAGACCAAGTGTGAAAGTTCATCTAGGTTCTGATCAAATGAACTGATTGTCTCAATCTTTCCTAAGCATCACCGGTTTGGTGCCTGATGTTTGGATACCATCATTTCCATTGTTACAGTATTGTACTGTGTGGACTAAATAATGGTTCGCATGTGTGTTGTTAATTCAATAATCTCCTTTGAAGACGGGTGTCAGAATGTTCTGATGATACCACCGCATAAGCTTTATTTACTTTCAGACTGACACTAATGCAGGATCACAATACCAAGAGTGTTGGGGCAGAAGTATCAAACTGTAATGTAGCCACAACACTATACGACAAGATGCTACATCAACAAGGGAGTCAGAGCGGCTTTGGTCCTTCTACCAATAGCTACTTAGTGAACCTGATCCTTCCCTCACCCTAAAACCACATGTATATTTTACAGCTGATGCCACAACTCATCAATGTGAAGCAACAATTGTAGACTTTTTAAAAAACTTTTTAGGACCATTAGGATTCTTGTAATGCTCATCACACTACTCCACAGAGAAGTTTCTAACCAGGGATTAAACCTGATGGCTTCTTTGTCAATCAATATGGTCACTTCTACACTTTTGCTGCATTTAATCACTAAGCAATCAGACATGTCATGGTATATTATTCATACAGAAACAGTTTCTTGCAAAATGTTTCCCCTCTCTAAAAGTCTCTTTCATAGATTAACCACTAAATGCATGAAGGGTTTCCTGATTTCCATCCAAAATTTCCCTTTCACCAATTTGTATTCTCTTTATCATTTTCTTCAAATATTCTGCAGATGTTAGATATATTGCTTAGGGCTAGAGGGATCAAAGAACAGGGGGAGAAAGCAGGAATAGGGTAATGAGTTGGTTGATCATCTAAGATTACATTGAATGGAAGACTGAATTACTAAATGCAGGCTTAAAGAACTGAATGACGTACTCCTGATTCTATTTTCTATGACTTTGGTATTCCTTTAAAAGTAACTTTTACATGCATTGAGATTCCCAAAGTCTAAACAAATTGCTCTGAAGCGGGACAATGGGACAATCATACAGCTAGATTATCTGAAGTGAACATTTCAATAATCTAGACAATGAGTAAACTACAGCTTGGTTCACAGAAATAGGCCAGAAAGGTAGTCTGAGCACAGTTCCAAAAACAGGATGCTTAGAAAGTAAAAGAAGAATGAACCATATTTAAAACAACTATAATCACAAGGCAGGAGAATTTAATTGTCCTGCTTCCAGCTAGATGCTGACACGTGAACACTAATGAACCAAGAAAGGTTAGATCCTTTGATTAAACAAGGCTCACATGAACCATGTGTATTAGAGTGATAGATAGAACAAGATTACAAGTGTCTCATTCAGAGAAAAAGAATTAATTCACAACGATCAAGTGCAATATATATACAAAAGTATTGTTACTCTAGCAAGCTCAGGGGAGAGCATTATATTAATCCTTTATAAATGTCATCTGCCCACTTTATTAACCTAGGGACAATTCCTTGCGGATTTTCTATTTAGGATTAATATAGATGTAAATTAGCGAATACCTCTGTGTGAAGAAATTTTGGATATCTATTGACAGACGAAGTTAACTGAGATTGAAGAGAATATGAGGCCAATTGACATTATTTTTAGGAAAGCAATTACAATTCTAAAGGCCTATTGGAGCTGCAACATAAAATAG
The DNA here is from genome assembly GCF_021869965.1 of Rhincodon typus. Lineage (NCBI taxonomy): Eukaryota > Metazoa > Chordata > Chondrichthyes > Orectolobiformes > Rhincodontidae > Rhincodon > Rhincodon typus. Next base: position 34,234,625 of record NC_063350.1, read on the forward strand.
CTTTACTCATAACATTTTATGAAACCATCATTGCAATGCAGAACATATTCATTAGTGGGAACTATGTGAATAGGACAATTTATTAAAGGGAACATTTTCTCTGTGAATCTGGAGTGAAAAAATCAGGTCAGATTAGATTGGTTCTACGTGGCACTTTTCTAAGCCAGGACGGAAACTGGCAATAAACTAAATTAGCAGAGAAGGCTGCTTTAAAGAGGAATTCTTGAAGGATTCTATTTGCGCGCATATTACAGCCGACGTGGCAAAATAGTGGTTTTAACCTGAGTCAAAGATATCACTAAGGATTTAATTTGTATCCCAATTGAATAAATAAGACAATATCCATAAAGGAGTATCTCACCTAAAACATAAGGAATATGTATATTGCAATTTTTCTTGTCTTTTCTCTCCAGGAAGAGTTAGCTCTGTGCATCACCCCACTGTTTTTATTCATAGGTGATTGTTGGCGATGCTTGACTGCACTGCAGAACTGCTGAATCAGTGAAAATGCAGAGGACCAGCCAGCTTCCTATATTTGCTTTCATGAAACAGCTCTTATCTGACAGCACATTTACAGAAGAATATTTTGTGGATCTGCAATGCGGTCAGCATTCTCGAGAGTGAATCCTTCTATACCGCGGACAACTGCCAGAAGAGAGAGATGTGTAAGACTCTCATCAGCTGCACTTGTAAAGTTTAAAGGTGAGAAGAATACCAGGCTGTCCCCACCAGTAGGGACCACGTCAAAATACATCTTATTATAAAAATGCAAACTTTAAAAGATGAGGGATGAATTAAAACAGGAAGATATCACTGAAGATATTTCAGTTAAGGATCAATAAAACACAAAACTGGATATTGATTAGGCAGCAAAGGTGTGTGCTCATGAAAAATATAGGGCAGATAAGCAATCTTAAGAATGAATGAAATTCACAATTAAAATTGGAACAAAACAGAAAAATAAATGAGCAAATGAAGAGGAAATAGAGAATAAAAAACGCAATTCTTTTTGATTCATTTGTTCATAGGATCTAAGGAATCACCGGATAGGTCAGCATTTATCATTTATCTCCGATTGGCCTTGAGAAGGTGGAGGTGAACTGCTTTTTGAATTGCTGCACATTTTGAGGTATTGGCACGCCCTCAGTGCTTTTAAGAAGTGAGCTCCAGCATTTTGAACCTGTGACAGATGTTCAAAAAAGGGGGAAGGCAAAAACCAGATAACTATAGGCTGATTAGCCAAACTGTTAGAAAAATACTGGAATCAATTATTCAGGCAGTAAAAGCAGACATTTGGAAAATCAATCTAATCCAGCAGATTAAGGCTACACAAAACGAAACTTATGTCTGACTAATTTATCAAAAGTTTTTGAGAAGATTTCAACCAGATAAACGGGAATCAGTAAATGTGCTGTATTTGAAATTCCAGAGGGAATTCAACAAGGTACCTCACGAAAGGTTAAGTCTGGTATGGACAAAGAATTGGTTCATGGGCAGGAAACAGCAAGTAGGGATAAGGGATTCATTTTCAGGTTGGTCACCAGTGGGGTTCCACAAGGATCAGTGCTGGGACCACAACTGTTTACAATATATGTATATTAATGACTTGGAGCAAGGAAGCAAATGTACTGCAGCCAAATTTGCCGATGACACAAAAATAGGTGGAAAGGCAGGTTGCAAGAGGGACACAAACAGCTTACAAATAGATGCTGTTGGTCAAGTAAGTGGGCAAAAAGTTTGAAGTTGTTCATTTTGGAAGGAAGAACAAGAGAACAGAATATTATATAAATGAGGAAAAACTGTGGAAAGTTGCAACAGAAAGAGACTTGAGGGTACTTGTCCAAGAAATACAGAAAGCTAAAACAGGTGCAGTAGGTAATCAGGAAGGCTAATGGAACGTTGGCCCTTATTTCAAAGCAGATAGAGTACAAGAGTAGGCAGGGGAAATCTTACGGCAATTGTACAAGGTGCTGGCGAGATCACATCTGGAGTACTGAGAGCAGTTTTGGTTTCCTTACTCAAGTAGAAGTATCATTTCATTGCAGGCACTTCAAAGAAGGCTCACTAGGATAATTCCAGGAATACAGGGATTAGAAGAATGAGAGGTGATTTTATTGAAACATACAGGATTCTTATGGGGTTTGACAGGGTAAATGCTGAGAGGATATTTCCCTTCATGGGAAAGTCTAGGACCAGAGGGCAGAGTCTCAGAATTAAGGGGAGAAAATAAAAGACTGAGATTAGGTCGTCTTCTTTCTCTCAGAGGTTTGAGTTTTTGGAACTCCTTGCCTCAGAGAACTGTATAGGTAGATCCTTCTGTATACGGTATTTAAGGGTGAGACAGATAGATTCTTTGGAGGGTTGTTTCAGACTGAATGAGACAAATAGCCTCTATTGCATTGTAAGGACTCTGTGATTCTCTGACACTTCCCTGGGAAACACTGGCAGTGATGTCATGAACTGGGAATGATTGTCCATAATAACTGCAAACAACAACCAATGGAAAGTTTTACACCCATTGCCCAATGGTTATTTTGATTGAAGTCCAAATGACCACACTTGACATCATCTCTGGAGATCATTTTGTCCATATTTGGACCATATGACACTACTTCAGGAAACATTTACAGAAACTTGCCAATACAGGTTAAAAGCAAACTTAAAGATACCAACTGTTGAAGAAATGATAACTCTGGAGTTTAAAAATAACAATGAAAGTAAATGTAACACACCAGACATGTATTTTAGCTCATGCAAGGAAAAGATTTCAGGGAGTGGAAATTTTACACAAATGAACAAAAATTTAAAATCCCATAAACCAATGCCATCATGCTGTTATGTATGTAGGTATTTTTTAAATCGACCTGTTGAATTGTGTTGTGACACATCAATGGAGCAGATGGGATACATACACAGGCCTTCTAGCTCAGAGCTGGAGACACTCCCTCAGAATCACAAGAGCTCCACTGATAATTTTACGTAAAAATGTGTTTAAGTACATGCATGTGGTAGGCAACAATTACAGATGCACTTGTGTTACAGTAAATAAAAACTGTGGTTGATATGTTAGGGGCTAAACTGTGTCAAAAATATAAGCATGTAAAGATTTGGTCTAATTCTATTCTTTACTGCTGTCCACTCTGGAACAGAGAATGGTAGAAAAACATGGTGCTTAAGGATAAAGTTTATAAACTGAGGAAAAAAAGATAGAAATGTAAAATCCCAGTGGGAAGTGTGGAAAAAGGTAGAAAGCAAGTGCAAACTGTTTGAGTATGCTTATCCTACAATGTTCCAAAGTCTGAACCATATGACAATGGAAAAGTGAAGTACGTATATGAACACAGGTAACAACAAAATGGGCCTCACATCAAAGCTACAAGATGTAAAATTAAAAGAAGTATTATGAGAGAGAAGCCATTAATCAGATAGCAATGAAGTTTGAACCTTGTATTAAAAGTCCTGGTTGAATTCTACAAGTAAGTTTACCTATTGAATAGCTCTTTAATTTTTCTGTACTTTTGATTATAGATTGAAAAGGGAAAAGATCTGTTTTAAAAACCAAGGATTGTGGAATGAGAACTTTTTTTTTTAAAAAAAAGCAAGCCACAAACACTTATTCTGGTTCAAGTAATGGGAGAATGTTCCTGCAGACAAACTGGCACCAGCGAATGTGCACGAAGTGGGATTCAGCCAGCAACAAGTAGATAATTGGTAACTGACCACTGCTCCATTAATCAATGAGAAAGTCCTTCTGCCTGCCAATAATTATTTGACTGGCTGCCAGCCAGATAATGGTACAGCTTGTGGGTTTCAGCGGTACATCCAAACTATGCCAACTAGAGCAAGAGCAAGAGAGGAGACAGCATGAGAGTGAGAAAAAGCAAACATCTAAGTTAAAGTGCTAATTCAAGACAGAAATCATAGCAAGCAAGTGTGTTACGCTGAGCTGATTCAAAGTCTCTTTAACTGTATTACTTCAGTAATCAGAAAGGAGACGTTTAGAATTTAATTAATCATTTAACACAATAGGTTCTTCTAAAAGTTGAGTGAATTCAAAACTTTGGGAAAATAATACAGAAAATATGACCACAACATATTTAACTTCTTTGCCTGATGGAACGATGGCTCCTATAGAATTAACTTAGTAACATTTTTACTTTGGTTGTGACAGACAATCTGAAAAACCAATTTTTGTGCAGAAGTTGATTTACTTGCATATTACAGCAATGTGTTCAACACCATGCCTTTATTGAAGCGGACAACATCAGAATTCACACGACACCAGGTTATAGTCCAACAGGTTTATTTGAAAATTGAAGTGAACTCAAGATGCCTGTCTGCAGTGTTCATGCAGCGTGGTAGAGACTAGATTACAACAGCAAACTCAGAAGGATATTTATACATGACCATTTCAATCCAATTATAACCTTTTTAGAAAGAAAACTGCATGCATCATCATGTACATTGTATTACCCAAGTTATCAAATACATACATGACTGTTCTCATGCCTTAACAGGTTTATTATTCTAGCTAGTCTCACATCAGTTGCACAGTTACTTGCACGGCCTATATGATCTTTAAGGTGTATGCCTTGTGAGGGTAAACATGTGGTGGTGGATTGTCAGCTGTTTCACCATCTGCTGATTGGAATGATCTGTTCTCAAGTTCGGTTTCAAAATCTTCTCAGCTGACTCTGCCAACCTATGCTATTGCCCTAACTATCACTTTCAATGCATGTGTGGTGTGCGGCAAGATAAACTTCTCATTTTGGGACTTCAGCCTCAAGTTTCCCTACAATTAGACGAACAGCACAATGCAAACAGAATCTATCAGCTCGACAGTTTGTGCTGCCCGAAAAATACGAGAAATTGTTTCTGCAGTGTTCAGGGTTATTAGTCTGAGCTTTTGACTTTTCTCTGCTGAGGTAAGTGCTTTAGCATCATGTCTAATGACAGAAATTCCAGATCTTGAGATTCATCATTGGATTTGACTCTTAGACTAATTTGCCCTCTTGAGGTGAGCATTGTTCCATCATAGAAACTTTGGTTTACCTTCAAGCATTTTCATTTTGAACTGCCATCTAGCACAACTTTCCAGAGGTCTACAAAGCTCGATGTTCCAGAAGAACCAGCATCAACCTGCCACTTCATATTCATTTGATATTTTCATACTACTGTCTTCATTACAATCATCAAAAAATGTTTTCGGTCTTTAAGATATGACAATGCCAACCTGCTCTACAGTGTAGATTGAATCGCTGTCTGAATCTTTATCCACCATCATTCTAGTTCCTATGCTTGATTTGTCCAAATCATCGTCTCACATCTTGTAGTAGTTTTCTTTATAGGTTCATTTATCTGCCTCACAAATGCTAAACATTTGTGTCCAAAATGTTTTCACCTCATTCAATTAAAACATTGTATTTTTCCATGCTGGACATGGTTTGCTTTTGTTTTACGTAATTACCTCAGCAATTTGTCCTTCAAACCCAATTTTTCTATTGGTCCTTCTGTGGATACATATTGCTTTTGGAAATAAAACCTTCAACCAACTTGGCTTGGTTGTGAAATAGTAGGAAAAAAAGGGTGGGTGGGAATGAAAAGTGAGAGACAGTGGGGGGGTGGCGGGAAGAGAGAAACAGAAGAGAGAGAGAGAGCGAGTGTTATAGAGTCTTACAGCACAGAAACAGACTCTTCAGTCCAACTCATCCATGCCAACCAGATATCCTAAACTGATCTTTTCCCATTTGCTAGCATTTGGCCCATATTCCTCTAAACCCTTCCTATTCACGTACCCGTGGAGATAACTTTTAAATGTTGTAATTGTACCAGCCTCCCCCACTTCCTCTGGCAGCTCATTCCATTCAGAGCGACAGGCTGAGAGCAAGCAGAGATTGAGAGAGACAAAGACTGAGTGAAGGAGTTAAGAAAGGATCTGGCCTAGATCATGTGGAATTGAAGGGTGTCAGACTGTACCTGAACACTGGTCTGCCTTTAAAAAAAGAGATAACTCAAGTATAATCAAAATATATTCCCAGAAAGGGGAAAAGTAGGGAAAACATCCCACAGCTTCCAGGATGACAAAAGACAAAGAAAAGTGTGCTAATGACAGTTGTCAAGTGATTGTACAAGTTAGAACTGGAATGAAAATAGAAGAATTCAGTGGGGAATTAAGAAAGCAAGTAAGAAATGCAAAGAAAGAGTACAAAGAGAAATTGACAACTAATACAAAAGGAAAATCCAAAATCTTCCATAATTTTAAAAAAGATTGCTAAAAGGAGTGGGAGATGGGAGGGAAAGAGGTACGGTGGAGAAAAAGATTTGGGACTGAGAGAGGGATTTATGTCTCGAGGAAGGGACATTGCTGAGGTATTAAGTGAAGAAATTCCATCGGCCTCTATCAATGATGTTTTTGTTGTGCAGGTCATGGTGAAAGGGGCAGTTCAAATGTGAAGGGTTTAAAACTGATAAGGAAGAAAAGTTGGGTACACCATCCATATTTTAAGTTGGCAAGGACTTGATGAGATATTTCCAAGGCTGAGAGAGAAGAAAGTAATTTTTCAATCTTCCTTCAGTTAATTTAACGTTGATGGTGGGGAAGCTTTTAGAAATGATTATTTGGCAAAATAAAAATGCTCACTTGACAAAATGCGCCGACTAAGGAAAGCTAACATGGATTTGTAATCTTATTTCCTATTTTCTTAATTTGCTTGTTATGGCGAACAGAGAGAACTTATAACAGTAATGCTGTTGTTGTGATGTATGTGGACTTCCAAAAAGTATTTGGCAATGTGTTGCACACAAATTTCTGAGCTCAGTTTGGCCTCATTGAGGGACAGTAGTAACTTGGATTAGATTTTGGCTGAGTGGCATTAAACAAGGTTAATGGATGTTTTTCAGACTGGAGGAATGGTTTATCTTGAAGGTTTACAGACGGCAGTATTAAAATACATTGAGCATCCTAGGTTTTATTAAAAGAGACACAAAGTACAAAAGTTCTATTTAACCATATGTAACATTGGTTTGGGTTCAATTGGAGTATTGCATCTTGTTCTAGGTGCCACAGGTGATATGAAGATATTAGAGAAGGTGCAAAACCAATTCACAAGAGTGGCTGCAGAGATGAAGAACTTCAGTTATAATAATTTGCCTTGAAGAAGAAAATATTGAGAGGGAACTGGAATCAGGAATTAAAAATCATCATATGTCTGGACAGGGTAGATAGTGATAGGAAACTTTTCTTGGAAGTAATAAGAAAAGTAGGCATTGATTTAAGGTGATTGGCTGGCAACCTGAAGAATAACTTTCACACAGGGAATGATGACAACCTGGGATGCACGGCCTGTGCATAGTGGAGGCAGGTCTATCAGTACATTCAAGAGGAGTTGGATTATTTAAAAAGGAAGAATGTGTATTGCTACAGGGGGAAAGATATGGTGAATTGTTCCTTCAGAGAGACAACTGGCTGAATGGCCTCTGATCTTGTAAACATTTTAAAGTGGTCATTAATGGCATCAGGTAATAAGAACTGGAGAAATCAAAAACAATTGGTTTAAAGATTTGTAAACCACTTAAATTATTCTTCCTTATCAAAGATTTTAAAAATTCTTAAAAGGTGCAGGTTTGGTTGATGAATGGTATATGAGGCTAACAGATGACCATAGTGGGAATTGTGAAATGCATGAAACAAAAAGTACTGAAGGTGTCACCACATAATGGTAATTATAAGTCTTACATTGCCCCATGACTTTATCAGGGTAATTGTTACAGAGAAATGACAAATATTTCCATCTTATAATTTATTGCAGCACCCAGGTTTAGAATTTCTGCAGTATTCCAGATAGGAAAAGCTTTTACATCTTTTTTGGATATTAAACAACGTAGCTTTGGAATATACTGAAACTGCCAATTCTATTTAGCCAGTGGACTATGAGGCAAAAGAAAAGAGATTTTGGCAACTGCAAAGCTCAATTGGTTAATTGAATGGTTATGTTTAATTGTATGCACATGGTGGCCATGAAGTCAAAATTCACTTATGAAAGACTGAAACTGGGGTTATTGGGTTAGGATTTCATTTTATGTTTTATTTGTTTTATAATGTTTGTCTCAGTAAATAAAAGCTAACAAAAATATGTTTCAGAGATAGTAGGAACTGCAGATGCTGGAGAATCTGAGATAACAAGGTATAGAGCTGGATGAACACAGCAGGCCAAGCAGCATCGGAGAAGCAGATTTCTGAAGAAGTGTGTAGGCCCGAAATGTCAGCCTTCCTGCTCCTCTGATGCTGCTTGGCCTGCTGTGTTCATCCAGTTCTACACCTTGTTATCTCTAATAAAAATATGTATGGATTGGTTCCAGTCCTTTCCTTCACTGTTTGCTTTTCTGCAATACAACACATACTGTGTACAGTTCTTTAGTTTGGTCATTTGCAAAATATTCTGTCAAACTATAAACAGTTCCAAAATGGTTAATATGTATATTATAGGAAAAACGTATCAGATCAAGTAACATTACCTCATTGTTTTTACTATTTTGCAGTACAACTAATAACCTTGAGAGGATTTTGAAGCCAGCTTGACGCAAGTACATAATACATTAGAGGGACGAAGACCAAATTGCAAAATACCTTGTTTAGATGACAGATATCTTATAGTGTAGAAGACGACGGAAGAGTGAGAGTGTATAGTGCCTTGTTTCATCACAAAGAAATCCAAGGCTGCAGGATAGGAAGCAGGCAATCAGTATTTTTAATTTAAAAAGTACTGTGTATCCAATATAGGAAATAATATTTCATCAGTCCAACACCATTCACAGATAAAGTAATGGGATTAGTTCTGAAGGATCAGCAGCAACAGGTTTTGTTGGAAAAATTTGTCAGTATAAAGTTAGAAGAACATCTTGTGAGACACATTCCTTGACGTGATTAACAAGATCATAGATGAAATAGACATCAAGAGAATGTCTTAGGGAGTAATGGCTCTTCAGAAATATTTTCTCACTATGTTCCACATTAAATTAGTTAAAGGTCCAGGTTAAAGATCGGACTAGATAAGAAGCTGGGTTAAAGTAATTGGACAGTTCAATTGTCAGAGATTGAAGGATCTTTTTTAAATAAAAGTCTGTACTTATTTGGGAGCTTCATCAGTGATGAGCACATCTAAATATTTGAGCAGGTACAGTACAGTATTTCATGACTGAAAATCAATTGTGGCTCATTATTAAACTGAAATGTTCTTGCTAGATGTGGTCATAAAAATTACCCTTTATATCTGATTATGGTAGCTAGATTTGTTGACCCTAACAATAGAAACCAAGAGAAGTTGAAAACACAGATAAGGTATCATGGGCATTTCGGTTTTGTAAAGAAGCTAATTTCTAATACTGATCAAGACGAACAATATAAAACATAACTGTCAAATTAATAGAACTGAATAAACATTTGGAAATTGGACCCTTCAAACAACAACGACTTTTATTGAGCAACATCAGTCAATAAAACAAAATGTTTATGAAAGCTAATAAGTGTCAAAATATTTGAGAAAAGTCAATAAATGTTGTGACTAAGTTTTGCTAAATATAAAAGAGACACCAGTTCTGTTGTAGTTGTCACAGCTCAGGAGTTTTTACTCTCTCAGATCAGAAATAAATATGAACATACAATGCTAGGCTTAAACCTCATCAAAAGTGATAGTTTCTCAGGACACCACCTTGCCAAATGGTGTATACGTTGACAGTTGAGAGTTAGTTAAACAGTGAGGCTGGACTGATCCCAAATAGTGCGTAATTACTTAACAATGCCTAGGCATTCTGCATGGCAACTAGCACTTTGGTGTTGACAACAAGGATTATGAGCATTTTGGGGGAGGAGGTGGGGGAGGGTGCAGAGGGATCCTGTGCCCTGGTATCCGTTTTAACATGATGCCGCATATACACTGAAAGGACAAAAACTCAACTTTTTAAAAACCATTTCAAATCTTTAGTGATAGTAGGAAGTGCCTTCCTGATCCACAAAATATTCCAAGGCCCAAACATCTTCAGGTGCTTCTTCAATGACCTTCCCTCCATCATCGGGTCAGAAATGAGGATGTTTGCTGATGATCACATAATGTTCAGCACCATATGCGATTCTTCAGATACTGAAGCAGTCCAAATACAGAAAGAGCTGGACAATATTAATCTTGGACTGAAAGTTGGCAAGTAATATTTGTGCTACATAAGTGCTAGGTATTGACCATCTCCTACGAGAGACATTGTAACTGTCACCACTTAATATTTAATGGCATTACCATCACATAATTCTCCCATTATCAAAACCCTGGGGGCTTACCATTGATCAGAAACTCAACTGGACTAGCCATACAAATACAGTTGCTACATGAACAGGTCAGTGGCTAGAACTACTGCAGTGAGTAACTCACCTTCTGACTCCTCAAAGCTGCAATATCAACAAGACACAAGTCAGGTGTGTGATGGAATACTCCCCACTTGCCTGGATGAATGCAGTCCCAACAACACTCAAGACGCTTGACACCATCCAGAACAAAAGCAGCCTGCTTGATTTGCACCACGTCCACAAGGAGCCACTCCCACCATCACCACTGCTGTATAGCTGCGGTCTGTACTATCCACAAGATGCACTGCAGAAATTCACTAATGTTCCTTTGATAGCACTTTCCAAACCCACAATCACTACCATCTCGAAGGACAAAGGCAGCAGATATATGGGAATGCCATTACCTGCAAATTCCCTTCCGAGCCACTCACTGTCCCTACTTGGAAATGCTTCACTGTTCTTTCACTGTCATGGAGTCAAAATCCTGGAATTCCTTCCCAAATGGATTATGGGTCTACCCATAGCAAATGGACTGCAGAGGTTCAAAAAGGGAGCTCACCACCACCTTCTCAACAGCAACTCAGGATGGGCAATGCACGCTGCACCAGTCGGCGATGCCCACATCCCATGAATTAATTTTGTAAAAAGTGTATGTGGCAATTTTAGTGTTCAGGAAAACTTTAATTCACAAACACATTTTTGAAAATTGGCGTTGCTATTGGTAGACCAATATCATATTTAAATTACTTTCTCCACCCAAAAATGTTGGCATGCTGGTCTTGCAAATGCTGAAACAAAAGCATCTTGTTGAAGAGTTGGTGGCTGCTGAAGGAAGACTGTTCAGGAATCAAAAACATTCTAATAGATACAAATTAAATATTTTGGCAACTTAAAATGTCACTGATCGATGTGTTGTAGATGTGATTTAACTTCATTCGTTCATCGCAGAGCTCCGTCCTGAAAATATAAATTGACCTGATATTGACCAGCATTATCAAAAATACTGAGACGCATTCAAGTACTTTTCCCATTGGCAGGAATGCTATTATGAATTCAACATGTTGGAATAATATTCTGGGAAACTTCTGTCATATTTTGAATGGTGATTTACATTCCAGATGATCTTTACATTTGAAATAAATTACCCTTCTGTTGAAAGGTTAAAAGAAATCTAAACACCTGTTCTACCCCATTGATTGCTAAGTATCTGCTTTGAAATCAAAATGAATCATAATCTTTCAGTTTCATGGAGTGTGATTTTTGCTCTGAAAGCTGTAGCCATTATGAATGCCTTCCTCGGGGTTCATAAGACGACAGAACCACTGCTCTCAGCTATGCAAGTGTTTCATGTTTTAAGTTACAGTTTTAAGAGATTAAAAAGTCATTAAAGGATTGTGTGTCTTTGATGTGTGATGTGAATATGTTGGTTCTGTCTTCTCACAAAAGATTAACCACTTGAGGGATCATACTATTTTGAATAGCTTTTAGGCTTGATAGCTTTTTTGTTATGTTGTTCTATCGAATATCAATTTTAATACATAGAAAGTCTTTTTTTAATCTATAAAAGTTCATTTCAAAGATATACTAAGGTTTGCCCATGTGGAAACTGGGTAAGTGGCTATGCAGGATACATAAGAAGCGTGGAGAGTACAAGGGGTCATGGAAACTTGAGTTGACAAGGAGCAGTTGATGCAGAGGGTTCTGGAATGAAGCTTGGGAACATGACAAAGAAGTTGGGAGGTGTGCTGTTGTCATTAAGAGCTATGGCTGGTCTTTTAAGCAGCCTGTCTCCATATTCTCACTGCACCTCAACTTGCAAAACACAACAACAGTCCGAGAAAAAATATGGCATGAATGGAACACAGAGGCAAGTTTGAATTTTGATATTCAGCCATCAAGTTTGTCCACTCAAGGTTAAGATCAGGCCAGCATTTTACATGTTTTGCCCAGTGAACAAAAATACTTAGCATATAAATCATCTTTTGTCTCACCTAGTATTAAAGTTGTATTGCAGTGACTGAAGAAGGACAAGTGTGTGAAAAGTGAGAGATCCAATCCAAACCAGAAGGCAGTTTTGTTGCTATTCTTCCAAGTCTATTCCACTAGAGTAGATACAAGACAGCAGCAGTCAATCTTCTTAAGATGTCCGCTGAAGGTATTGACGACACACTAACAATTAAGAATTTATATAATCCATAGCAATACATTAGGATACAAGCCCAGTGATGTTACATTTAAGCTTTAAAAGGTATTGAATAGACAACACTTTAGTTGTAATTAAATGGCAGTTATAGTAACGTGTTACAGCTGGCAATACTTGACCAGGTATCCCTGCAGCTAGCTGACAGTCTTCATGAGTGCTAACACAGATTCACAGAACTGCTGAATGTAAACCATTTTCAGACTTCCTCATTTGCTTTCTGAAAGCACAGAACCAAGCCTTGCATTTGTGTGCAAAATTACCTGGAGTCCATTAAGCCCTCTGAGAACTTTTGATATTCAGCTTGGCACAATACAGTTATCAGCCATTGTCCTGGTGTATTAACTCATCTTCAAGGTTATTAGTTCAACTCTCAAAATATTTGATGGTACACCCTAAACTAAAATTCCACTGCAGTATTGTTGGCTTTGCATTTTCTTTGGTGTTGTATTTTACCCCCAGTAGATTATTTTGAATAATAACAGGGGATTTATTTCTAACCAATATTGATTCCTCAACTAATATGAATAAAATAGATTATTTGAGCATCATCAGGTTGTTGCTTCTGGCCCTTGCTGTGTTACATTAGCTGCTGTATTCCCTATGCTACATCAGTAAGTGACTATACATCAAAGATAGTTAATTGACGATAAAGGCTTTGGGTTATCCTAAGGAATGATGCTATCTCAATGAAAGTCTATCTTTTTACTATTTTTACACAGTCTCTTGTGCATTGCAATCATGAAGGTAAATAACATTTTTGGGTTGAAACTCCATGGAGTACAGGAAAGCGCTTATTGGTTCCTTCATAACCTGCCACAGAATCAGGGTACCAGTCAAGTCCTTGACTTGACCAGCTCTATCTGTTGTGGTATTACCAAGTCACTCTTGATGTGGACATTGAAGTCCATCCCTGTCATCCGTGGTGCATCTTCCAAATGGTGGTATTCATTATGGAGGAGTACTGATTCACTCAAGTTGGGGGCGTGGTATGTGGTAATCAGCAGGAGGTTCCCTTGCCCATTTTTGACCTGATGTCATGATACTTCATGACATCTGGAGTCAATGTTGATTCTTCCTGTGGCAACTCCATTCAAACTCTGTACTACTGTGCTGCCACCTCTGCTGGGCCTGAACTGCCAGTGATCAGGCCATATGCAGGGATGGTGACGGCATTGTCTGGAACATGGTCCATAAGTGAGAGAGCTCTCTCAATTTTGGCACTAGTGCCCAGATTTCAGGAAGGAGGACTTTGCAGAGCTGAAAGGGCTGTGCTTGTACTGTTACAACCAGTGCCTAGGTCAATAGCAGGTGGTCTGTCTGGTTTCATTCCTTTTTGAGACTTTTTATCAGTTTGATGCAACTGAATAACTTACAAGAGTATTTCAGACAGCAGTTAAGAATCAAATTCAATGCTTTGCATCCAGAGCACATGTAGGCCAGAACAAACAAGGATGGCCAATTTCCTTTCCTACTTGACATTAGTAACCTTCCGTCCAACTCAAATGGAGATCATCCAAAAATGAACATTTTCCTTGACTGGTATTTCTGCCATCTGATGCAACATCCATCTTCTCCAGCTCTAGCTCACTGTGGCCACAGCATACAGTGTACATGGGGCACAGTAAACCAATTCACCAGGGTTATCTAGCACTTCCCAGCCCTTCAACTTTTCTCCTCATAAAGAATAAGAATAATATTGTAGGACTACCATCATTTCAAAGTCACACATAATCCTCCATGGATGCATATTCATTATCATTGGGAGTATTTCCAAATTCTACACCTAATGTCAATATTGAGGATCTTTCCAACTAGAATGGCAGCGGTCTGAAAAGAAAGCCCACAACCACCTCAAGAGTTACACACATCTCAAGTACAAAATGGAAAATAGCTTCCGTTAGGACTGTGAGCAGTTTACCAGATAAAACAATTCAATTTCTTTTGATTTGGCACTCAGAGCAGCACAATACATTAATTATATTTTTTCCACTGCATTATAGGTGCACAAATGCCTTGTACTGTGACAAATTGAAATTCCAAAGTTGTGAGAGCGCTGGTATTAACATCACTGTCTCTAACAAATAGGAAGAGACTGCACTTTAAGTTCTCTCTACAGCAACTGGCTTTGATGAAAATCTTTTCTTCACTCAATAAATAATGATTTCTTTGTTATCTGAGCAAATAAATAAATGGATGCATTCACAATGCATAATGGAAATCTCGGGCTACACCTATTAGTGTTCAAGACATCCAAAATTCATATGTATAAATCCACTAAGAGCAGTCAGGATTTTCACTTTTGATTCCAAGTATTGACCATTCAGCCATTATTTCTGTAATTACAACACCGACAACACTTCTGAAGTACTTAATTGGCTCCAAAGCATTGTGAGAACTGTTATGAAAAAGCAACTATTTCTCTTTCTGTTACACATTCGCAACTGTAGTTTGGACATGGACACTGTCAGCTCAGCTTGGAAATGTCCATTTCCCACTCATATGGCATCAGTTCTGCTCACTTTATTGTAGTTGTGATATCAGTAAATGAGAAATGGCAGTTATTAATTGCAATGTTAGATTGGTCACAAAATGCAATCTTTACAAACAAATAAAACTGCCTTTTCTCTGCCAATCATATTTTAAGCTGTGTGTTCTCCAAATCCAGCTAATGCAACAATATTTTGATATATCTAAACTAGTTGCTAGTTTAGGATCTTACAGAACTTTCTTTAATTCAAAATCATGAGCTGGAGAGATGTTTATAACTGGAACTGTCAAAATAATCTTCAAGTCATCTCACTTTAATTTTGGTCCCTTTAGTTAGCTTTCATATTTGACCACAGCATGGTGGCTCAGTGGTTAGCACTGCTACCTCACAGCACCAGGGACCCAGATTCCATTCCACCCTCAGGCACCTGTCTGTATGGAGTTTGCACGTTCTCCTCGTGTCTGTGTGGGTTTCCTCCGGGTGCTCCGGTATTCTCCCACAATCCAAAAGATGTGCAGTTTAGGTGGATTGGCCATGCTAAATTGCCCATAATGTTCAGGGATGTGTGGATTAGCCATGGGAAATGCAGGGTTACGGTGATAGAGAAGGGGAGTGGGTTTGAGTGGGATGCTCTTCGGAGAGTTGGTGTGGACTTGTTGGGCTGAATGGCCTGCTTCCACACTGTAGGGATTCTGAGTTCCACATTCCCTTTCATCATTATACCTGAAACCACTCTGAGCAAGGAGAATGTCCAACTCCTTTGTCTATCCAACTGCTTACTGCATCCCCCTCACTATTTTCTGCATATAAACCAATGTTTTCCCAGCTGCCATCAAGGTTTTCTCTTCACAGATGCTGCCAGAACTGCTGAGCTTTTCCAGCAACTTCTGAGAATGTCCAGTATCTGATTCATTTGCTAGATTCTTATAAATCGTATTTATACAATATTCTTATAAATCGTCAATCTCCTTACGATTCGTTTAAAGGAGTGAGTTGCTGTCAGTCAGCATATTATATGATTTGGCAACTAAGTCAGAATCCATCTGACAGGGAACATGAATGGTGCTGAACATTGTGCAATCACCACTGAACATCTCCACATCTGACCTTATGATAGAGGGAAGGTCATTGATGAAGCAGCTGAAGATGGTGGGGTCTAGGATACTACCCTGAGATGTCCTGGAGCTGAGATGACAGACCTCCAATAGCCACAACCATCTTCCTATATGCCAGGTATAATTCCAACCAGCAGCGAGAGTTCCCCCAATTCCGAATGATTCCAGTTTTTAGGGCTCCTTGATACCACACTCAGTCAAATACAGCCTTGATGTCAACATGACTGTTTCTGAGAAGTATCTGGAGAGGGAAAGCTGCCAGATCTAGGCATTAGCCATTTGCTGCTGGTCTCAGCTGTTTCCTATATTCAAAGAAGGATGTTTGCTGATTTTGGAGTCACTGAACAAGAAAAATGAAGCCAATGCTTCAGCTAGTGTGCCCACAATTATATCGTACTAAAGAATGTTCCCTGATTGAATGCAAAAAAAAAGCAATGAATCTCATACCACAGAGAACTGTAGGAACACTGGAATGAAACAAAGTGAAATGTAATTGGAACAGGGAGTAACCCATTGATATGTTTGAGTTTGAACAATAAGGGTTAATGAAATTTAGTATTGGTTTAGTATTAGTAGTTCATTCTTATACAAATTGTTTAAAAAATGAAACTTTGTGGCATTGTTCTTTGAGGTAATAACTGGGATATCAAATTTCTTCTTAAACAGTTCATTACTTTTCAAGCTTTTAACAGTGACACATTTTATGGTATTCCATGTTACTTTCACATAAGTAAAGCACATGGAATCATAGAATGACTGCAACGCAGAAAGAGGTAATTTGATACATTATGTCCTTGCTGAATTTCTAGAAAAGTAATTTGCCAGGTCCCTCTCTCCTGCCTTTTCTCTGTTTTTTTTTGCATACAAAGAAATTGCCCTGAAGACCAAGGCCCAGAAAATATAAAACTTGATCTGCTGGTTGCAGCCTCTCGACAACCCTGTCTATAAGACCATGGAGTGTATAGAAGACAATGGAACCATTTTGCAAAGCTTACAGCAAATACTGACATTTTTATGACTTAGGCAAACTCAAAGTGGGTCAGAAATTCTGTTTACGTATAACGGGATTTCCACCGTACGTGTGGTGAAGCTACAGCAGTTGAAAGGACAGAAGCACATAGAAATGTCCTAATTGATTGTTTAAAAAAACAAACTAATTATTAAATCTTGAAGGTAGTATTCAAAGATTGTCCCCTTTCTTTCAGGGGTTGCAATAAAACAGACTGTTAGAATAAACAACTATATTCCTCTTGCCAAAAATTACAAGACCCAACCCAAGTGCAAACTAGACAGAAGCTGCAGTTACTGAATTGTGGGGGTGGCAACAGGTGGAGTCAAGAATGATGAGGTCCTCATTGAAGTTTTGTACTTGATATCACGGATTCTCAACTATACATCTATTGTCATTTATTGGTTAAAATAGCCATCAACTAAAAAAAGTCTTTTGGGTGAAGCTACTAATTTAACTCCTTTAAAATGTTTTGTTCCATTGAAGAGCCAGTTTTGCATAACTAAAGGTTTTAATGTTCTCAATTCATGATGTAATATGATACTAAAGAAGCCGTTAATGAGCAAAAATAATTCTTTCCCACACAGGGTTATTAGAAATAGAATGCTTTATTAAAAGTAGTTACTTAGGCTTAAACCATATTAGCTAAAAGAGAATCAAAACAATAGGAATAGGAAAAGATACAATATAGGGAAATGGGATTATTGCGGTTAACTGCAGAGGGCTAAAAGTAAAACATTTGTGTTGTGCTTATGGTGGTTCTATGTTTGCTTACACGAACTTACCAAAATCATTGCAGAACTGGTAAACTGGAAGTAGGCTCTGTTTATTTGAAGATATGTTGCAGATTTTCTAAGGAGATAGGTTCATTAGAGGGTCAGCAATTTTACAGGAAAGCACATTAGCATGCTGCAAACTTGCCTGTGCAATGGCTGCAAGTCACATGTTTCACATTTTGGTTAATTGATCATTGCATGTTTCCCCTTAAAGTGATATTAAACATGGGAAACAGGGATGTTGCAAGAATTTAAGAATAAAAGTGCACGTACCTTAGGGGGTAGTTGTGAAACTATTTAAACAAGAATAAGAGATAACAAAGTGTGGAGCTGGAGGAACACAGCAGGCCAGGCAGCATCAGAGGAGAGGAAAGTTGTCGTTTCAGGTCGGGACCCTTCTAAAGGTCCTGACCCAAACGTCAACTTGCCTGCTCCTATGATGCTGCCCGGCCTGCAGTGTTCCTCCAGCTCCACACCTTGTTATCTCTGACTTCTGCATCTGCAGTTCTTGCTATCTCTTAAATAAGAATAAGCCTCTTTTTAAGACCTCATGAATTGAAGGACTTAAGAGTTTAAGAACCTGTGTATTGCATAGGTGATTTAACAAAACTTAGGATCTTGTGATGGTAAAAAATTTCCTGCAATCTTGTTTTATCACTCAAATGCTCCTTTCCTGTTAGGTATGTTGGTATCTCACATTTTGTTAGAAGGCTGATTGTTTCATGGTGGCCTGTACACATTCTTGATATTCAACTCTCTTCACTTGACTTTAATACTGGAGACTTTCATAGGCTGGAGCGAGTTTTTAAAAGGACACTACTGATCTATAATGGCTTTTGTAATCACCAAAGTTGCCTAGGCAGAACTACATGGAACATACAAAAAAAAGCTGCGTTTCAATCAGAAAAGTCACCAAAACTCAGAAACTTCAAAAAAAATTCACATCTCTTATGTACTTAGAGTCTTTGAATCATAGATATCTATCGCATAGGAAAAGGCCCTTCAGCCCATCACATTCACACCAGGCAATCACCTAACTATTTAATCTCTTTTATCAGCACTTGGCCCATAGCCCTGGCATCACAAGTGCACATCTAAATACTTCTTAAATATTATGAGTTTCTGCCTCTACCACCCTTACAGGCAGTGAGTTTCAGATTCCTTCCACCCTCTGGGTGAAACTTCCATGATCAGTTCACAGATTGACGCAGAAGGTTACATGCACAGCGTTCAGTTTGAAAAGGACTATGAAGTTATCTGTTGTAGGTCACAGACTGACTCAATGAGATTATCCTTTGCCTCTTCTGTTGAAACTGCAATATTGGTATCTTGTGAATGGTCACAATATTGAGCTCCATATACACTGGTAAACCCATTATTCCTGGCTTCCTCATTTCCACCAGGTGAAATACATGGGCATCGGGTGAGGGGTGAGGGGGGCGGGGGCTTGCGGTATCCCACTATTTTTGGCTCCACATCCCTGTCTGAGAATCTCAGTGCCATCTTCCCTTTCTCCGACATCTGCCCATCATTGAGCAGGCTGGCTTCAAAGTGCCAGTGCTCATCCAGGTACACAGCGACCTCTTAAAGTTGGTGTGGGCACAAGGGATACCAGACTTTCAGCAGATAGCTGCTGTGTGGTGAGCAGTTCTGGGAACAGCAGATAGTAACGTGGGCCTAAAACTGGACATGAGGGGAACCATAGGGGTGTGAAAGGTGTTAATGAGATGAGCTTGATAAGATATGGCACAAAACTCACTTAGCCTCACAGTGAACCCCCCACAAAAAGTCAATGGATCTTGGATCAGCCAAAAATAGTGGGATACCGCAACACCCCCCCCGTCACCCGATGCCCATGTATTTCACCTGGTGGAAATGAGGAAGCCAGGAATAATGGGTTTACCAGTGTATATGGACCTCAATATTGTGACCATTCACAAGAAACCAATATTGCAGTTTCAACAGAAGAGGCAAAGGATAATCTCATTGAGTCAGTCTGTGACCTACAACAGATAACTTCATCGTTCTTTTCATAGCCTATTGACTGTTGCGAAGGAGAAAGGAGCCCTTTTCCTAGAGGTCTGGCACAGGAGGCCATGACTCAAGACTCTGACACTTAGTCTGAAGTCACCAGCTGGATCAGAGTTGTCTCCACAGTCCACAAGAACGTACAGTTTGCTGTGAGAATGACCTTCTCTGCTGCGCCAGTTTTCCCCTTAGTTTCTGCAGTCAGACCCAATGATTGACAGTGACCAAAGGATTTGAATGGCCCAACGGGACAGCCCCAACTGAACAGTGCCAAGATCCTTGATTTGTGGCTGAACATCTTCCCAACCCCATTAGTTCTATCCTTTCCAAGTCTGGGTGCTATGGAGCCCACAGAACTGACCATGACCCATACCCCAGACTGCAGAGAACACCTTGGCTGAATGTTTGACCGTGGCCAATCCCCTGTACTGGTATCGGACTTGACTTACTGTGTCAGGGCCCCTGACTAACAGGTGTCTCCATGAGTTTAGTGAGGACTACTTCCCAAGAGGAGTTTGAGTCCTAGACAGGAAGTGCATTAGCTGCTGGCACATGGTACAGATGTGAGACAGATGTTGTACACTGCTGCACAGCAAGATGTAAGCTCCCTTCACGGAGGGCTGCTGACCAGCAAGGCAAGCTGCCTGGCTGTGTGACCACACTAATTGGCATGGGAAAGAAAAGTTAATGGAAAGAGATAGATGCTATGAGCACATAGGTAGGTATTAAGTGAGTGGAAGCTAGGAGAGCAAGCGAGCAACCCTGAAATGTGTCATGGTCTAATCCATTAGTTGTGCTCCTGTTGCTGCACACAAGGTGCTCCTACTGAAGTTTTTCAATGCTGGTTGCCAATGTACCCTGTACTTTAAATCTGTCCTTCCAGGATAACCTGCCAGTGTATCAGAAAGTTGCCATGATGGTCACGAGGGGTTGGCAAATGCTGGATGCCACTGTCCAATGGATGAAGGTGCCTGTTGCTGGTGCTTTTGGATTGTGACCAGTGATGCCATTTGGTCATATGCAACATGGGAGGTCCTTCAGAATGAGCTGAGAGTTCAATCTTTGGCTTTCATGTTGCATTTTATTGATTTCTCGCTTGTATGGTACATTTGATAAGATTGAAGGCTGAATACTAATGAGATGAGTTGGGATGTCAAGAAGGCGTTTAACAAAGAATCCCCTTTGGCAACTTGCTGCTGCCTAGTGAAAAACTTGCCATGCCACTTGTGAAAAGTTTGGGTTTTAACCCACAAAGAAGGATGTGCAATCAACATAAATACTCCTAGAGTACTTCAGATGTCTTATGACTGCCATTGTGATAATCACATATTTCCACCTCTAACATCATCCCACTCTGTCTGTCTCAGCTTATCTGCTATTGAAAAGCTCATGCATGCCTTCAGTACCTCGAAACTCAGTCAGTTCCAATGTACCGTTTTGTATAAGGCAATGTTTGTGAAAGAGTTAATGCTGAAGAGTGCATTAAACTCCACATAATATATGGATGTAATTCAGGCCTATCTGGAAATAGGCAGAATTGTTCTGGATCTTAAATGAGACATATTTATCGTCAAGATCTCCTCAATCTTTGTAAGGATGTCTGACATAACTTTACCTGATTGCTATCATGTAATCAAGTATATTTTAAGATAAGAGCCTCTTCTTCTCATTAGACTACCTAATGGTTTTCCTCTACCACACACTAAGCAAATCAAGTCCTGTAGATCACAACCTAAAACAGAATGGTGGTGCCAAATCTTCCTTCTGCCAAGCAAGGCCCTGACTGAAATTCCCAGGTCAGTTGAGTAATGATGGATAAATCCTGCCTCTGCAAAACAGTGCTTTGAAAATGGGCACTCTCATTTTCAATTTCCAGTCCAGGATTGGAGTTGGGTCAGGCATCTCAAGACGAGCTTAAGAAGTTGCCAGGTCCTGAGGAGGGCTGGGTAAAGAGTCTGTCTCAGGCCTCCAGCACTGTGGTGACAGTTTAAAAATAAAGATCAAAACAAAATGTCCCTCTTGCTCACTCTTCCATACACCCACACAATTCTCATCCTCAATCCATGACACTGCATGTCCTTCTCTCCATCCCTAATCCCCAATGGTCCTCATTTCCTGTGTGTCCACTTATCTGTTCTTATGGCACTTTATAGCCTTTATGTCACCCTAAGTCCACTGACCCTACTCCCATGGCATTTTATAGCCCTTTTGCCATCCTATGTCCATTTACTCATCCCCATTCCCTCTCAGTTATCTTATGTTCACATTCATTCCCATTATCTTTAGAGCCATTATGCCATCTCATAGTCACCTCTATCCACCACCATTTGTCTTTCCCTTCCAACTCACCTAGTAACCACGACAGGCAAACAATAGTCAGTTGGCATGGTGACAGTGTCTATTGATGAAATTACTCTTGGAAGTAAAGTTCCCATTGATAACAAAATTGGTGTCAAGACTTTGAAAATCCTTCAACAAATTTCGTATGAAAACAAACATTTTATTTTTATATGTTTAATCCCATATGTGAACAAACATTTACATTCAATAAGTAGCCAGACTTATCCATGAAAATAAAAACCAAAAGAACTACGGATGCTGTAAATCAGGAACAAAATCAATGTTGCTGGAAAAGCTCAGCAGGTCTGGCAGCATCTGTGAAGGAGAAAACAGAGTTAACGTTTCAGGTCC
>NC_063350.1:34262267-34330547 GCF_021869965.1 Rhincodon typus
GAAACATTAACTCTGTTTTCTCCTTCACAGATGCTGCCAGACCTGCTGAGCTTTTCCAGCAACTTTGTTCTTGGTACCCATGAAAATATTCACGTGATAGGCACCCCATTGTGAAAATGATCAGGAAATCAGTGATAACAGCACAAATCCTAAAAAGGGTTTTATATAAGCATGCACTCTGAAATACCTTGCACCGTTTACTTATTAAGTCCACATATTTTGTTTTGGACAGTTCATGCAAACATACACAGCTATATGCTTTTTCATCATGTTTGATATATTTCCTAACTTTTTTAGTTAACCACGGTTGTGGGTCCTCCCTTTAGAATATTTCTTTCAAGTAGAATGCACATGTTCAGAGTATTCTGAAATATCATCTTAAATGATTACCATTACATTTTTATTGATCTACCCTTGGCCTGGTATGTCAGTTCAGCAAGCTCAAATTTCATGCCCACATAGGTACCCTTATTTGAGTTTAAATGTATAGTCTTAGACCCAAAGATGTGCAGGTTAGGTGGATTGGCCATATTTAAAAAAGAGTGCCCTGTAGTGTCCAGGAATGTGCAGGTTTGGTGGGTTAGAGGCATAGAGGTCTACATCATGGAAACAGTTCCTTCGGCCCAATTTGTCCATGCCACCCAGATTTTCACAAATAAACTAGTCCCATTTGCTCGCCCCATTTCTGAAGAAGGATCCCGACCCGAAACGTCAGCTTTCCTGCTCCTCTGATGCTGCCTGGCCTGCTGTGTTCCCCAGCTCCACACCGTTATCCCATTTGCCTATGTTTGTTCCATATCCCTCCATACCTCTCCCATCCATGTACCTGTTCAAATGTTTCTTAAATGACAACATTGAACTCACCTCCACCACTACTTCTGGGCAGCCATTCCAGACACTCACCACCCTCTGTGTGAAAAAAATGCTCCTTTGGACCCTTTTGCATCTCTCCTCTCTCACCTTAAAGCTACACCCTCTAGTTTTAGACTCCCCTACCATGGGGAAAAGCTGTGGGCTGTCTACCTTATCTATGCCTCTCATGATTTCATAGACCTCTGTAAGGTCACCCCTCAGTCTCCCACCCTCCAGGGAAAATAGTCCCTGTCTATCCAGCCTCTCTATATAATCAAACCTTCCAGTCCAGGTAACATTCTAGTAGATCTTTCTGCACCCTTTCTAGTTTACTATAGTCGGGTGACCAGAACTGCACGCAGTGCTCCACATGTGGCCTTACCAACATTTTATAAAGCGGCAACAAGATGTCCCAACTCCTGTACTCAATGCTCTGACTGATAAAAGCAAACATGCCAAAAACCTTCTTCACCTCTGTCTACCTTTGACTATGGAACTATGTACCTGTACCCCTAGGTATCTCTTTGTCCTATAACAGTTCCCAGGGCCCTACTATTGACAGTGTAAGTTCTGCCCTGGTTTGACCTACCAAAATGCAGCACCATGCATTTATCTAAATTAAGCTCCATCTGTCATTCCTCAGCCAACTGGCCCAGTTGATCAAGATCTCACTGTATTCCCAGATAACCACCTTCACTGCCCATTATACACCAATCTTAGTTAGCCATGGTAAAAAAAAACCCACATGGGGTTATAGGGATGTGGTGGGTCTCAGTGGAATGCTCTTTGGAGGGTCAATGCAAACTCAGTGGCCTGAATGGCCTCTTTCTGCAATGTAGGGATCCTATGATTCTGATTCTATGACCTAATCTTTTCCTTTCCAAATTGGACGTAAAATTCAATCATACTTTGATCACTGTTACCTAGGGTGCCTTTATTGTTAGGTCATTAAGTAATGCTGTCACATTACACAGTACCAAACGTAATATAAACTGCTTGCTCATTAGTTCCAGATTGTTCTCCTCTAAGAAACTCATTCAAAAGCCTTCTATGAACTCCTCATTCTGGCACTAAAGACAATTTTTTCAGTGTATGCAAATTTAAGTCACTCATGATTAATAATGCTCTTTTATCATAAACATCTACAATTGTCTCTTCTATACTTTGCTGTAATGTATTATTATGATTAGGGATGGTTGTCTAATCCCATGAGCGACTTCTTTTCCCTATTATCCCTCATCTCCAATGAAACCAAATTCTACATCCTGAGTTCCTGAACCAAAGTCATCTCAAACTAATGCAATGATAACTTTAATTAACATTACTACACCAACCACCTTTACCAAGCTGCATATTCTTGAACATCATATAGCCATCAGTATTCAGGACTCAATCCTTGTCATTTTGCAGCCATGCTTCCATAATAGTTATTGAATCATTATCAATTTATTTCACAGTGTGCTTTCAATTTGTTTACTTTGTTATTAATGCTATGCACCACCCCAGAATCTTCAGCTTTGTCTCCTTATCTTTGTAACATCGCGTCTTGGTTTTTGGTACTCCAAAGTTTTTTTTTCTTCTGTCCCTTCCTACCCTTTGTCTCTACTCTCTGATATACAACATTTTCCACATTTAATACATTGCCCATTATTTAATTTAAATTCCTCTCTACTCCCAAATTATTTGTTAGGCAAGAATACTGGCCCCAGTAAGGTTCAGGAATAGACGATTCAAATGGTACAGCCCACACTTTCCCCAGTACTGGCACCAGTGGCCATAACCCAGGAGCCATTTCTCTCTCACCAGTATTTAAGGAACATATTCACCTTTCAAATTTTATGTGCCAATGCAAATTTGTATGCTGCCTAGGTACTAATCTGGGGATTACCACCTTTGATGTTCTACTTTATAATTTATGGCCTAGCTCTTCATTCTTTCTATGCAGAGCCTGTTTCGTAGTTCTATTTGTGTCATTGATATAGTCCTTGGCCTCTGGATCCTCCCCCTCCCCCGGGCAGTTCCTTTCCAGTCCTGAACCCTGGCACCAGGTAAACAATTCAGCTATCTGGATTCTCACTCTTTGTTACAGAGGATGGTGTCAATCCTCCTCAACTGTACTATCTTCTACTACAATAACATCCTTGTTGCTCCCCTCACTTGAACAGCTTCCAGTAACATGGTGTCATGTTCAGTTGACTCATCTGCCCTGCATCCTCTGCTTTCATGCAAACAGATTAAGAGAACCTCAAACCTATGAGACAATTGCAGAGTCTGCCACTCCTGCTTTCTGGGTCCTCCTACCGCCTCACACACAGTCACATTGTCCCTTCCCTAACCACAAACAAAATCAGAAGACTGTATTGTAGTAGGTGCTTGTATCCTGGTATAAAGAATCCAGGTTACTCTCCCCATTCCTATTCACTGTTCAGCTCATTATCCCTGAATCGAAGCTGCCTGAATTTCAAATACTTAACATGATGTATTTGCCCTGCCTCATAATGATGTCCAGAATCTCCCACACGTCAAAACTTAATTTTTAAAAAAAGCCTTAAATCACACACCAGAGGCTCACCAAACAGCTTACTCCTTTCTCTGTAATAGAGCAAGAAACATTTCTAATCAGCTCCAATTAATCAATTGATAGATAATTTTGCCAGTGCCACCGATTTTATACACTTTTTATATACAAGCATGCCTTCTCACCTTTCCAAAGGGTGCATTACCTCCATCAAATGTGTCCCAAGACTAGGTCCAAAGAGAATCTTAACTCTCAAAAGGGGTAAATATGAAACTTTCCTTTAGACATCCCTTCACTTACCTTTGTTCCAACCATGCCAACCCATGTAATATAACGCCCTCTATCCATACCCCACGGTCCCTCAAACCCTAATGCCAATTTGTCCTATTTGTCATTTTCCCTTTTATCTACCATACCAATTGATCTAGTATCCACCAGTACACATGAACATAGGAGAATAAAGAAAGTTCTATTGTTTAAGGTTCTATAACACAGATTACATGGTGTTGAGAAAAGCACTCATTTATAAAAACACATTTTGACACTTGAGGACAGGTGAATATTTAATGACTGGCTGAGACATGTTCACATTTCTTGATGGGTTTCAACAAATTGGGCAGTTCCGATGTGTCTATGTACCTTTTGAACACAGTCATCTCTGCAGTTTAAAATCCCAAAAGTGACCTGAATCTGCCCTGCAGAAAGGATCCCTGATCTCCACCCTCAAAGGGTTCCTGATGCTCCCCTTCCTGCACAAAGGATCTCAGACCTCCACTCCAAAGATGTCCTGCAACAATATCTGCAGGAGTACCACAGCTCTCTAACTGCTGGTACCTTGGCCATCCAAAAGAAATTTACAGTGAATGGAAGGATAGCCAAGAAGTTTCGTCCGCAGATGCCTTCAAAACAAATGACAGTCAGAGGACACAGTACAACAGAAGACACTAGCAATGCTACCCTACATCAAAAATATATCAGAAATGCCAATCAGGCTCCTTAGACTGTATAAAATCATGATTTTGCACAAACCTACATCAACACTGGGTCAAATGTTGTCAAAGACTAAAGACCCCATACCAACAGTAAACAGGACTAACGTGATTTACAGAATCTCATGCAGTAAGTGCAATAAACATTACGTTGGACAAACGGGGAGGAAACCGATGACCAGGATATACGAACACCAGCTGGCAGTAAAAAGACACAACCAATATTCACTTGTCTCGATACAAACAGACAATGAGGGCCATCAGTTCAACTGGGACAAAGTGGCTATACTGGGACAAGCGAACACCAGACATACAAGGGAATTTCTGGAAGCCTGGTTCTCAACAGGGAACTTCATTAACACACACGTAGAAATAGACCTAGTATACAGACCGCTGGTAAAAAACAGAGCCCGAAGTGACAAGGCCCACCACACCAGAGGATCATATAAATTCGGAACACCCTTTGTAACCGTGTCTTAACTGGCATCAAGTCCCACTCTCCCATTGCCTGTTTGCTTGTTGACAGACATCAATTTCTGGTAAAGCAATACTTTAATTTTAAAAATTTCATCTTTATTTTCAACTTCTTCTATGGTCTCACCCATCTCTCTTTCTGTAAATCTCTCTGGGTCCCCCACACTATTGTATCTTGTTGCAAACAAATCCACCCTACTGTTTATAAATTTAACAGCTCAGAGAACATTTTAGCTCAAAATGTTTTTAACATAACATAACTCTAAGATGCACAGAATTAATATACTTTCCCATACAGCACAGTAGGTAACCCAAGCTTTTCTTGGGAGAAATCATCTGCCAGCTCTACTTTGCTCTGTGGGATATCACCAATAACATATTGTTTTAAGACAATGGTGGATCATTGTCTCTTCAAAGCTCTCCATGTGTAGGACATACTAAATCAAACTAATGATCTGCACAGTGTACTACCCAACCTAATCTAAAGCAGTGCTTTAAATGGGAAAAAAATGGTTATTAGACGAAAAGGATTCATCTCAGGAATGAGAAAGTATTTTCAGAGGAGCAGTTTCTCATACATATTGGAAAAAAAGCAAGTGCTTCTCATCTCTATAAAAAATTAACAGCAAAAGAAAAATATTTATTCTGACATTTCATGCAAGGTTATAGAGAATTATACAGAATTGCTCCAGTGTAAAAAAAATGGCAAGGAGAGAACGGAACTGTCTACTGCTGATGAAATCTATACTGTTTAAAAAGGTTACCATTTGCACATAATCACAAAAATTATTAAAAGCATTCAGAGAAATATGTTAACACTAGCACATCTCATAGGCAATCATGACTATCACATACAGACATGACGGCCATTTCATTTCAATCTTTTCATCTTTAGAGAGTGAATCAACACAAAGTTAACGTCAGATTAATTTTATTCAGTACATCTGTATCTGCTAATGCCTTGAACTTATTTGAAACTGCATACAAGAAAGGTCACTTACTGCACTTATTTGGCTCTTCAGCAAGGTCAGGCTAATAGAATATTTGAGTGGACTCCTCTGATGGGAAGACTGTCCATTTAAGAATAAAGACGGTGCAAGGTTCCAGAACTTAAGTGTCTGCCACAGCTTAAAGCACGAGGTTTCATCATTGATGTGGCCAGGGTACTCAGAGAATGGACTTGCGTGTATGTCGTACCTCTATTGCAAATGTGGTAGCTATGGATCAGTTGATGGCATGACCAAGTCAAAACTTTATTGATTCAATAACTTG
Source organism: Rhincodon typus (assembly GCF_021869965.1). Lineage (NCBI taxonomy): Eukaryota > Metazoa > Chordata > Chondrichthyes > Orectolobiformes > Rhincodontidae > Rhincodon > Rhincodon typus. Next base: position 34,268,373 of record NC_063350.1, read on the forward strand.
CCCAGGGCTACAGCACAGCATTTTAGGCTGACACTTCAGTCATGCATTGAGACATTTAATCAAGGCACCATTTATCCTCCGACGTGGATGTAAAATAATCCAATGCTGCTATTTTGTTAATTACCTCCATTGTTCAGGCCAATATCTATTCCTCACTCAACATCAGTAAAACAGATGACCTTGACTTTATCACACTGCTGTTTATGGGAGCTGACTTTCAATAAATTAACTGCCTCATTCCCTATAAAGACACTACTTCAAAAAAAAGGACTTTGTCATGTGTCAAGTGTAGGGCCTATTAGCCTTGAAATATTCTACAAAATACAAGTCTTGTTTTTTTCTGATAAGACAATCCAGTTCTGCAAGATATTTAGTGCCTTAACCAGGTTAAACACAACAGAAAGAAAAACCAGTAAAACTGTAGAATTAGACACATTGGTCTGACTGGTCAAGTATACTTCAAAATGGAAGTTCGGTTTGGCCAGTACATTCATTTCCGTGTATTACTGCACTTTGTTTTTTACTGTTTTGTTTTCCTCTGAGAGGCATCAGCCATCTCACTCACTCAGGTAATTCTTACTGATGCTCTGTCTCAGCTTGTGTCCCATCTACAAGACATGCTGCAGAAATTTACCAAAGCACATCAGGCAGCAACCACTTCCAAACTCACAACCACTACCACCTTGAAGGACAAAGGCAGCAGATACATGGGAATACTACAGCCTGCATCGTCCCCTCCAAGCCACACACCAGCAGACTTGGAAATATGTCGCTGTTTCTTCAGTGTTGCTGAGTCAAAATCCTGGAACTTCTTCCCTTAAGCCTTGCGAGGTACTTACACCAAATAGACTGCAGCAGTTCAAAGGGGAGCTCACCACCTTCTCATGGACAACTAGGAATGGGCAATAAATGGCCAAGACAACAATGACAGCATCCCATGAATGAATAAATTTAAGAAAAAAACTTCTATGATTCCGGTTGAGGATAAAGCATTGGTTTGTTTACTAAGGATAACTCCTCCATTTTCTTTTAACACTGTGCTTTGTTATGTCTTGAATCCCACTCCAGAGTTGAATATCTCATTTGAAAGAAGGCTGTTCCGTCAGCAGTAAACTGCAGCATCAGCCTAGATTTTTCTGAAGTTTGGAGATAGCAACTTAAATGACCAACCTTCTAATCTCCCCGACTGTACTTTTCTAACAACTGTACTATTTGACCATCTTCAATGGAAGACAATGGGATCTAAATTCCTTGGAGGCTCCTACCTTCAGTAGGAGGCCAGCAGATTTCCAAAAACAAGAAAAGAAAAATCAGTTTTGCCAGATCTCCATTACTTCGGAGAATGAATAGGATTTAATGAGGAGGAGAACCTCCATCTACCATGCCCAGTAATTCTCTGGAAATTAATAATGTAAAGAAAATTCCTGCCCAGTGATTCCATCTAACATTGCTAGATCTTCTCTACATTGGGAATTACATTTGGCATAGGAGGGATTAGAGGATGGAATCCACCCAACATCCAAGCTATGATTCTCAATTTAGGCCATTATCTTAGGCAGCCAGCTGTGGAGAATATAAGTGCAATCTTCAGAATTGATCAGAAATTGCCGAGATAGCAGTAATTCATGCACAAGGTTTTATACATTAGTTTTAAAAAGGCAAATCCTATTAAAAAAGCATTTTAACATTTAAAGCATGTTCATTACATTAGGCTTCATCTAATTCATTCAAATATGATCAGTCTTTTACGTTGCAACACAGAAAATTTGCAATGACAATTAAGCTCTGGTCATTTCAAAGTTGGAGTGTTTAACATCTATTGAATCTCAGGAATTTATGAGAACATGCCACCCATAAGCAATTAAAAGTAATTGCTTGTTCAGATATATCAAATTATACTGGCTGATATGAAACACAGATATTTTAATCATAAGATATGTAAAGTCAGGCAGCAGCACTTGGTGTCCCTTCTCTAATCATAGCTATGGATCTGAAATAACATTTAGTTCAGCTTCAAGTCAGTCCCTTCGATAAAAGATCTCAGTTTTCCTAAATGGTGGCACTAATATGAACATTTTTCAAAAGCCATTCACAAGGCTACTGCAAGTAATAAAAAACGTCACATTGAGAGAAGGAAGTATTGGTTTGATTTTGTGACCAAGGCATAGACTACTGTGCGCAGTAAAATGCTCAAAAATGCATTCATTTTATCTGACCCATTAACAAATTATTTTGATCACAGATAGGAAAGCTTTCAAACAGCAATAAACAGGCACTACAGTTGAAATCACATAAATTAGTCTTTTTTTTCTAAATCCAATAATAAAAACCAATTACAAAATTAGTTAAATTGCTTAACTTACACTATTTTCATCCATCAATTTGCTTCTTCATCCAAGTCATTCATCCAAGCTACAACCAACAGAAAAAACACAGAATTCCCAAAACGCTCAAAAAAATAAACTTACTACAAGAAAGATATCATAACATTAAGAATATCTGCAAGAGATTTTTGCTGCATTAGTCTGTGTCATTGCTGAGTTATAGGGTTAAATTGGAAATTTTACATTATCCTTGAGTGCTTTGGATTTGTAGCATATCTAATTTAGTTGATGTGTAAATGATAAATGAAAGAAAAACATCAAAAGGGAGATAGATGAAGAGACAAGAAAGCAAGGGAAAAAGAAAGAAAAAGGACAATAAGTGAAGAGAAAAAGACAGAAACACGCATACTGAGTCAATGTAATATTTAAAGAGGTCAGCGAAAGGCAGGCATGACTGGGAATGAGGCGGATAAGTAAACTGAGGATGAAGTTGCACAAGCCTTAGCCTTTGCAAATGTCCAACATTTGTGATTCCTTTTATTTGTTTGAATGAGAGTGACAGCTGTTGGGGAAATGAGCTGTGACCATGGCACAGTGATACAGGAGGCCATTCAAGTTGTTGGGTGGGAGGGGAGGTTAAGAGAAGGAGGGAGGGAGAGCAAAAAGGAGTGTAATAGTAGTCTTAGGATCTCCAAAAGACAGTTGATAAGGTGCCATGTGAAAGGTCTTTGCACATTATGCCCTCATGGTGTAGGTGGTAGCATACTATCATGGATTTAAGATTGCTTGGTTGGCAGAAAATAGTAAGTATGCATAATTTGGTGTGGAGCTCGAGGAACACAGCAGACCAGGCAGCATCAGAGGAGTAGGAAAGTTGACGTTTCAGGTCGGGACCCTTCTTCAGAAAATGAATCCTGACCCAAAACGTCAGCTTTCCTGCTCCTGTGATGCTGCCTGGCCTGCTGTGTTCCTCCAGCTCCACACTGTGTTATCTCTGACTCCAGCATCTGCAGTTTTTACTATCTCTCAGTATGTATAACTTGTTCTTGTTTTTCTGATTGGCAGGATGTGATGATTGGAATTCCACTATGATGGGGCCTCAGCATTTTAGATAGGGAGACTTAGATAAGAAGAGTGAAGGCATGGCACCTAAATTTGCACATGACACAAAGATAGGTCGGTAAGTGTGTTGTATAGAGGACACAAGAAAATTGCAGACTGCAGATGGAGTAAAATGTAGGAAATTGTGATATTGATCACTTTAATAGAGAACAAAAAATTACTTAAAAGGTGAATGACTGGAGAGTTCCAAAGTGCAGAGTGATTTAGGTGTCATGAGTCACACAAAAATAACATGCTGTACAGCAAGTAATAAGGTAAATGAAATGCTATCCTTTATTATGAGAGGAATTGGATTTAAAAGAATGGAAGTTATCCAGAGTATTGGTGAGATCACATCTTGAATACTGTGATGGTCTTCTTCCTTAAACAATTGAAGGTGATTCTTAGGAGGCTTATTCGATTGATATCTGGAATGAATGGCTGCCTTATGAAGAATTTGACAGAATAGGCTTATTTTCATTGGAATGTAGAAAGCAAGAGGTGACTTGATTGAAAGATATAATATGCCAAATAATCTTGACCAGGTGGACATGGAAGGAATGTTTATTTTGTGGGTGAGTCCAAAATTAGGAGGCACCATTTAAAGGATTATGGATCATCCATGTTATTAGGGACAGAGATGAGGAGAAATTTGTTTTTCATGTGTGTTTCATGTTGTTTTTCACGTATCACACTTTTGTGTGATAACTTCACATGTTGGAGATCAAAAGTGACATGCAGAGTTTTCAGTTTGTAAAAATGATAATGGAGCTAGACTTAGAATTTACAAATGAACCATTTTTCAGTAATCTGATTTGATGAACAAAACAGAGGGCAATAGCAACATGGACTGATAACAGCACGAATACTGGAAGCTCTTTCTCCAGCACACAATCTTTCTCAAGCTCAGACACTAGCCAATTAAAAGTAACTTGGAACAATAACAACAAATTGCTATTCCAGAGGAAACAAGATAGCAGCTAATTTGTTTGATTCTTGTTTCACTTTGGCAACACAAAGACCCTAAAACTTTGTAAACGGCAGCTGCTTCACTTTCTTTTGTAGTTGATGTGCCTCCTCCCATCTCCCTAGTTGTAGAAGATAACCCTACACTTAAACATTTTGTCAGCTCATTACCTGTGTATTGTGACTGTGTTGATGTTTTGATGTTCTGTCATTTTAATTTTTTGTGTAGTAGCTAATAAAACTCCAATCTCTCTTACTTTACTTATGGGAACATCTTATAATCATAACTGTTAATTTCAAAAGTAGTCATTGCATCCAAATGTTTATTCAGTGGAAGATCAGAAAAGACAGTCTGCATGTTTCCAGAGGCATATCCAGACATGAGATACTTTTGTTCTTTCATGGCATGTGGGTATTGCCCATCCCTAACTGCACAGTCACGAGTCGATCGCATTGCAGTGGGTCTGGAGTCACACGTAGGACAAACCAGGTAAGAAAAGTAGACATCCTAAAGGACATGAGTGAATCCAGTTTTTTTTTAGTGACAATCAACATTGGTTAGATATTCACAAATAGGCTATCTTGAATTCAACAAAAAAATTTAGAAGATAAGACACCAGAATTGACTTTAGAAGCAGGTTTAGTTTCTGCGAGAGAAAGCTCACAGCAATTCAGGAAAACTTTCCTTAGCAAAAGGTTTCGCCTTGTGAAATTTTCAAACCAGGAAAGTGTGACAAGAAAATCTGAAAGTTATTAGAACTGAGAAAGTTCAGGATCTCAGATTTATGAAAAGTTAATGTTGGCAGATTTGGAAAGAACTCAATGAATTGCCTCCACAATCCATGGGGGTGGGGGGAAACTGTAAGGAATCTGTTAAGTAGGGACAATGAATAGGAGAAATATGGGTGTAAGTTCACTGGACTTGAATCGCTGTCATGGATAGCATTGATAAGCATGTTAAAAATGTATTTGTTGTGTGTTTTGAGATCCTAGCTTGTTTTTTCTTAAAAGTTCTTATTTTCTGCAATAAACTGTTTTCTATTTTTATAAGAAATTATGCAGCTTCATGCAAATATGTTTCAGAGACTGACCACCGTATGGCGAACTAATTGTGTAGGGGAGGCGATGGCCTAGTGGTATTATTGCTAGCCTATTATTCCAGCAACTGAGTTAATATTCTTAGGTTCAAATCCCACAATAACAGATATTGGAATTTCAATTCAACAAAAAAAAATCTGGAATTAAGAATCTACTCATGATCACAAAACCATTGCTCATTGTCAGAAAAACCCATTTGGCTCACTAACATCCTTCAGGGAATGAAATTTGTCATCCTCACCTGGTCTGGTCTACATGACTCCAGACACACAGCAATGTGGTTGACTATAAACTGCCCTCTGAAATGGCTGAGCAAGCCACTCAGTTGTGCCAATTGCAATGGTACAATCGCTAAGTCTCAACAAAGAAAAGTGGCAGATAGAGTTTAATTTAGATAAATATGAGGTGTTGCATTTTGGAAAGGCAAATCAGGGCAGGATTTACACACTTAATGGTAAGGTCTTGGGGAGTGTTGCTGAAAATGAGACCTTGGAGTGCAGGTTCTTAGTTCCTTGGAAGTGGAGTCACAGGTAGATGGGATAGTGAAGAAGGCATTTAGTATGCTTGCTTTTATTGGTCAGTGTATTGAGTATAGGAGTTGGGAGGTCATGTTGCGGTTGTACAGGACACTGATTTGGCCACTTTTGGAGTACTGTGTTCAATTCTGGTTTCCCTGCTATAGGAAGGATGTTGTGAAACTTGAAAGAGTTCGGAAAACATTTACAAAGATGTTGCCAGGGTTGGAGGGTTTGAGCTATAGGGAGAGGCTGAATAGGCTGGGGCTATTTTCCTTGGAGCGTTGGAGGCTGATGGGTGATCCTATAGAGGTTTATAAAATCATGAGGGGCATGGATAGGGTGAATAGACAAGGTCTTTTCCCCAGGGTGGGGGAGTCCAAAACTAGAGGGCATAGATTTAAGGTGAGAGGGGAAAGATTTAAAAGGGACCCGAGGGGCAACGTTATCATGCAGAGGGTGGTGTGTGTATGGAATGAGCTGCCAGAGGAAGTGGAGGAGGCTGGTTTAATTACAACATTTAAAAGGCATCTGGATGGGTACGTGAATAAGAAGGGTTTAGAGGGATATGGGCCAAATGCTGGCAAATGGGGCTAGACTTATTTAGGATATCTGGTCGGCGTGGACAATTTAGACCAAAGGGTCTGATTCCGTGCTGAACAGCTCTATGAAAGAAATGAAACCCGACAGACCATCTGGAATCAAATTAGACACCAGCAAAGACAAAGGCAGAAACAGCCCTGTTGACCGTGCAAAGTCCTCTTCACTAACATCTGGGGGCTGGTGCCAGAATTGGGACGGCTGTCTCATAGGCTAGTTTGGCAACAACCTGACATGGTAACACTTGTGGAATCATACTTTACAGCCAATGTCTCAGACACTGCCATCGACCTCCATGGATATGTCCTATCCCAATGGCTTGACAGACCCAGCAGAGGTGGTGGTGCAGTGGTATGGTTGGGAGCAACTTGCCATGGGAATCATCAACATTGGCTCTAGACCCCATTAAGTCTCACGGTTTGAGGTTAAATATGGTCAAGGAAGCCTCCTCCTAATTACCATGTACTGTCCTCCCTCTGTTGATCAACACTTAGAAGAAGCACAGAGGATGGCAAGGGCACAAAATGAAAACCCCCACCCAGGGGACAACGTCCACCAGAGTGATCTGGTCGGGTCCTAAAGGACACAAAACTGCTAGGCTGAGTCTGCAGCTGATGGTGAGGGAACCAACAAGAGGGAAAAACATACTTGACCTCATCCTTACCAATCTGCCAGCTGCAGATGTATCTGCCCATGACAGTTTTGGTAAGAGTGAGTACCACACAGTCCTTGTGGAGATGAAGTCCTACCCTCACATTGAAAATGACCTCCATCATATTGTGTGGCACTATCACTGTGCTAAATCGTACAGACTTAGAACAGATCCAGCAACTCAAGACTGGGCATTCATGAGGCATTGTAGGCTATGAACAGCAGAATTGTACTCCAGCATAATCTGTACCCTCATGGCCCAGCATATCCCCTACTCAACCATTACCATCAAGCCAGGGGATCAAACCTGGTTTCATAGAGAGTGCAGACAGGCATACCAGGAGAAGCACCAAGCATACCAAAAATTAGGTGTCATTTGGTGACACAGGACCATTTGCAAGCCAACAGCATTAACAGAAGTGCATGATCCATGTCAGCCTCCTCCAGCCAATTCAATTCACTCCACCTAAAAGCAAGGTATGGTTGGAGACACTAGATACTGCAAAGGCTATGGAACCTGACAACATTCTGGCAATAGTACTGAAGACTTGTGCTGCAGAATGTGCTGGTCCCAAAGGCAAGCTCTTCCAGTACGGTTAAAACACTGGTATCTATCTGAAAATGTGGGAAATTGCCCAGGTATCTCCTTTCCACAAAAAGCAGGGCAAGTCCATCCCAGCCAATTATTACCTCATCAGTCTACTTTTGATCATCAGTAAATTGATGGAAGGTGTCACCAACAGTTCCATCAAGCAGCAACTGCTCAGTGATGCCCGGTTTGGTTCTGCCCAGGCCACTCGGCTCCTGACCTCATTATAACCTTGATTCAAACTTGGACAAAAGAGCTGAATTCCAGAGGTGTGGTGTGAGTGACAGCTTTTGATATCAAGGCTGCATTCAATCGAGTGTGGCATCAAGGAACCCTAGCGAAACTAGAATCAATTTGTATCGAGGGGCAAACTCTCTGTTGGTTGGAGTTATACCTGGCACATAGAAAAAGGACTGTGGTTGTTGGATGTCAGTCATTGCAGTTCCAGAACATCTCTGCAGGGGTTCGTTAGGATAGTGTCCTAGGCCCAACTATCTTCAGCTGCTTCACCAGTGATCATCCCTCATCATAAGGCCAGAAGTGGGAATGTTCGCTGATGATTGCACAATGCTCAGCATCATTCACAATTCCTCCGATACAGTTCATGTTGAAACGCAACATTATCTGGGTACTATCCAGCCGAGGGCCAATAAGTGGCAAGTAACATTTGTACCACACAAATAACAGGCAGTAACCATTTCCAATAATATACAATCTATCCACTGCCCCTTGACATTCAATGGCATTACTATTACTGAATACCCCACTAACAACATTCTGAAGGCGTTACCATGGCTCACAAGCTCAACTGGACTTGCCACAAAACACAGCGGCTACAAGAACAGGTCAGAGGCTAGGAATACTGCAATGACTAACTTATCTCCTCACCATCCACAAAGTACAAGTCAGGCATGTGATGGAATGCTCCCCACTTGCCCGGATGAGTGCAGCTCCAGAAACACTCAAGAAGCTTGACACCACCCAGGACAAAGCAGCTTGCTTGATCGGCACCACATCCATAAACATCCACTCCCTCCACCACTGATGCTCAGTAGTACACACTGCTGCTATCTACAAGATGCACTGCAAAAATTCACCAAAGATCCTTAAGCAGCACCTTCCAAACTCACAACCACTTCCACCTCGAAAAACAAGGTCAGTAGATACATGGGAACACCATCCTCTACAAGTTCCTCTCCAAGTCACTCACCAACCTGATTTGGAAATATATCACCATTCCTTCATCTTTGCTAGGTCAAAATCCTGGAATTCCCTTCTAATGGCATTGTGGATCAACCTACAGCAGTTCAAGAAAGCAGGTCTCCCCTACCTCTCAAGGGGAACTAGGGACAGGCAATAAACGCTGGCCAGCCAGAGACACCCACATCCCACAAGTGAATATTAATCAAAGAAAACTATTGCACCAGGTCTCATTCTGGGATCTGGCTTGTCCAGTTGTACCATCACCTGGTATCATAACACAAAAATCATTGGATCACTTGACTAGAATTACAAAAGACCAGAAGTGGAAACTTCCATTCTGGGAAAATCATTGTATTTTTCAATTAGCTGAAAGCGACATGATATACAAAAACAATAATACCGGTGTTTCTAAGTTTAGTTCGATCAGTTTATTGATACCTGCAATATATATCTAAAAGCCAATTATAGAATCTCAAGAAAAAAATTATGAAAGCAGCTGCATATGGTAAGAATTTCTGACAATTTAACAAATGGCCTGCAGCTTTAAGGAACACATTTTGAACAAAAAGCAAGGCACATATGCTAAAGCTGCTTTCATTCTCTTCAGAAACCGAAAAAGATACAGCAAACTACTTCAGGTCAGCCTAACTGGTGTAAATAATTCATGAGCTTTCTGCCTGGATTTCCTTAGGAATGTAGTGAGAAGCCTTGATGTACTCTTCTTTTTCTCTTCGATTCAGTTTGATTTAGCTAAAGCCTTTCATCGCTAATTCTTTCTGCACCATGCAGAGTCAGGTTTCATAGAATTTCAGTTCAAGATGTTGCATAATTAAACTCGCACTTGCAGAATTTCAGATATTTAATCCTGCCTGCCGAAAGACTGCAAAATCAAAGTCAGCTGGAGATGAGAATGTTACCTTTTTATTCTAAAGCCGGTGTTAATACTTTTGGACCAAAACAAATTGAATGCAGAAATTGGAATTCTTAAGTAAATAATGAGGTAATGATGCGGCAACATACTTTAATTAATTAAATTTCTCACACTGGGCAAGTCTGAGAATTTCCTCCTGGTGAGGGGCAATAACATCTACAGTATTCCAAAATATATTACAGTAAATAAACAAGCCCAGTTAAAACACTATAAATCTAGCTCAAATCCTTCTATTCATCTAGTAAATCAATAGGCTGAATGTAGACATGGAAAAGATTCAATGGAGTTCTTTCTCACAGATGCTGCCTCACTTAGAGTGCTTCCAACATGGACAATTTTTACTTCAGCTTTTTAACATACACAAAAGCTTGCTTTCACTTCAGTATGCTACGATTACATAATTAAACTGGTCACTGAATCTTGGTTGATTGACAGAAGAGGTTGGAGTGAGGAGCAGATAAGGAGTATAATGTGAAAGTTTCTAAGATGAAATGTCCTCAAATAGTCATAAGACCTTAAAGCGTGGAATTTGGATCACATTCATTTTAACCTTCATGTCATGCTAGGAGTGCAAATTAAGCGGCATGTAACCGTGCAAATTCAGCGGCACGGTGGCTCAATGGTTAACACTGCTGCCTGACAGCGCTAGGGACCCTGTGTATTCCCGTGTCTGCATGGGTTTCCTCCGAGTGCTCCGGTTTCAGCCCACTGTCCAAAGATGTGCAGGTTAGATGGATTGACCATGCTAAATTGCCTGTAGTGTCCAGGGATGTGCAGGCTAGGTGGGTTAGCCAAGGGAAATGCAAGGTTACCTGGATATGGTAGGAGGATAGGTAAGGGTATGGTGCTGTTCAGAGGGTTGATGTGGACTTGATGGGCCAAATGGCCTGATTCTGCACTGTAGGGATTTTATGATTCCATTTTATAGATTATTTGGTACTGCAGATTAATTCATATTTTTGCAATGAAATGTCTAAGGGACATTTTGGAAACCTTGATCTTTGCCTTGAGCTGAGCTACAAACCGCATGCCTTCTTTACCACAAATATTGTCTGCTTCCACCACCACAACAGTGATCTGTGCTGGTCCCAAATCATATCGTCTGCAGATAAAGTTCTTATTCATGTATTTCTTAACTCCAGATTTTTTTTTTCCCCTATGATCAAATTCACAATGTCTGCCAGAAGCTTTGCCTGGATGATTCATCTGGTCCTCCTCCAGATGTCCCCAGCATCTCAAACACCCATCTTCAGTCAATATGATGCAATCCATGTGATAAAAAAAACTGCTGTGCAGTTGACACCAAGGCAGCATTTGATCAAGAGTAGTTATTGAGGACACCTAGCAGAATTAAGCCAGTGGGGTCAGGGAGAAAACTCTACCTGGTTGGAGTCATACTTGTACAAAGGAAGAGTGTTGTAGTTCTTAGAGGTCAATTATCTCAACCTCAGGATATTGCAGTGGAAATTCCACAAAGTTGTAACCTAAGTCCAACATTTTCGGATTCTTCAAAGTTCTCACTTCCATTCGTTCTTGCTGATGACTGCACAATGTTCAGTTCTGTTCACAACTCAACAGATGCTGAAGCAATCGTGTTAATATCGAGTAAAACCTGGACTAACATTCAAGCTTTGGTTGGTAAGTGGTAAAGAACATTCACATCAGTCATTTGATAGGCAGTGACAGTGTGAAGCAAGGTTGGATCTGACTATCTCTCTTTCACATTCGATTTCATTACGATTACTGAATCCCTCACCATCAATATCTCGGAGTCACCACTGACGATATCGTTTTCTGGCATTTATTTATTTTTATTCATCCAGATGTCAATGAACCCTTTTTGACTGAAATACTGAAGTTGATTTTCATTACGTGTTTCCCCACTTTTCAGTGTGAATGAAGCAAATTGCATCAAAATGCTTTAATTCTGAATTCTGCATACTGCGATTTTCAAATGGATCAATGCAGATAACATCCCGGTTGGAAACAGACAACAGTGGAACTGAACATCACATGGCCAACCCAGTAATCTTTAAAAAGAACCACATCAGGTCTCTTGAAAAAGTAATCTTTTTGAGTTTATACAAACCAACATTTGTTAGGTCAGGAGGATGACACTCATTATTGCCCATGTTTGCACCTTCAAATCCTCTCGTCACTCTACCAGCAGGCTCGCCAGAACTGCTGCTGAACTTCCTGCCTTTGTTATATTTTATCTTCCTTATTCCTGACTATGCTGCTTTCCAGAATGAAAGATCACAAAGGCTGGAGCAAAATGGTACTCAAGTACCAAGGAAGGAATGAATTGCCATTGACAAATTAAACCTGAACCACATTATTGCATCTACCATTCCTCTCCAGCTATCAGCAAGTTGTTGAAGGCCATTCAGTCTGCAGGTTAAAGGAAAAGTAGTCCTGTAATCTAACATTATGTTGGATCAAAATAAGATGCAGGAAATATCATGATCTTATTTAAAAGTTTTATTTGAAGTAGGATATCAAGAAACACATCATTTTGAAGAAAACCTGTAAACAATATTATTCTAATGATCCATTCTAAATCACAATGCAAGCAATCAAACTGAACAGATGCTTTGAGATGAACATATTTGATCGAGGCGTTAAATTGAAATCCCCTCTGACGTCTCTCATACGATTCCGGCTTCTCTGGCCTATATGTATGCCATGACCAACAGCATAAAAACAGATTATCTGGTGATTATGACATTACTGCTTGCAGGAGCTTGCTGTGAGAAAATTGGTTTTCAATTTTCCTACATTGCAACATTCAAAAAAGTACTTAATTGGCTATAAAGCACTTCAGCATGCCCATTACTGCCCGATTATGAAAACCTTTAATTTTAGCTGCAGTACGAGGTATAAATTACTTCTATCCTGTGATTCATGAGGTTATTAACTACTGCTAACTGATTTCAGAAATCATTAATGTAGATTAATTTTCTGGGTCCGAGAAGTTAGATTCCCATATTAGAACACAATCCACAGTACTTTGTGGGACACTTTCTCTAGCTTATATTTGAAGCTTCTGTATGAAGTCTATCACCAATGAAAAGCTTGTCAATTGGATATTTGTTGTGTGTAATTGTAAGCAGATGGTGGGAATTAACTCAGGATTTACTTGTGCTCCTACAAACAGGAACAGATTGAAGTTGTGTTGGATGCGCATCTTTCTAACATTCATCTCCGTAAGTACATTTTTGCAATGTGTAAAGTTTGGTTCTAGTCCCTCCCTTCACCTGGCTTTCTGAGGTGTCAATACCTGTTTGTATGTGCAATTTGAGAAGTTATTTTAAAAAAAAATTGATTTTCTCTCAGATACACATTGTTGAGAGTATGCTAGGAATATATATTGGAAAAGGTTACACCCCTTTATTCACTCAACATTTCAAACAAATTATAGACAGCTGTATGAAATATATTAAGATCAGTTTTGTTAAGGCTTTTGGGTAAGTGCTTGCTTGTAGATGATACAAACAAACATGGCTGGGAGAAACTCAAATTTAAAAGAAAAATTGTCAGTGCTACTGGATGTCACAAAGGAATGTACATCTGCCAGATGTCTGTCAACACTGTCAAACATAGCATGATTCATTTGGGTAGTTTCAACTCCCATCATAGATACTGAACAAAAGAAGAACCGGAGGTTACTGTGCCCATGATCAATACCATAAGGTTATACTAAGATCAAATAGGTACGTAGATGTATCGAGAAGGGAAGGAAATTAAAAGCAAGAACTACTTTAGTCAGATCATATAGAATGCAGTGTTTGATTATAGTCCCTTCATATCATGGAAGGATACGAGGCACTGAAGTAGTTCAGAGAACAATACTTTTGCAACAAAATATGTGACAGACATCCATTGTTATGCACTAACATTAAATATGGAATCACCGTGTGTCAATGCAGCATTACATTTTTACCTCACACTGTAAAAATCTTTATCTAAAATTTGTTCGCAGTGAAATAGAGAATATTGTTCCTGACAGCTACTGTTCCAGACCATTCACATTTTTCTCTAAGCTAATCAGAGGTTTTGGATAAATTTAAACATTTGAACACTTCATTGTCCTCTGATCTTCACCCCAGACAGACAGCATGGAACCCAAGCAGATCATTGCAAAGTCCAAAATAAATCCCACTTCAATGCTATCAGTCGAACCTTACAACAGATATTGTGGGTTTCATGCTTGCTCCATTTTTCCCTTCTCCCCTGATTTCAGACTTTACCTAATGTATGTGATAGGAAAACTCAAGTATAATTTGACATTCCTTATATGGCATTTTTTAAAAGGGAGTGATCGCTTACTGGTAACATTAAGGGCTAGTAATCCAGAGCCTTAAACAAATTCTTTGGGAATATGGAGTCAAATCACATCACAGCAGCTGGAGGAATTTAAATTCAAATAATAAAGCTGGGATGTATAAAAAACAAATCAAATCCCAGTAATGGGTGACCACAAACTATCAATTTCCATAAAAACCCATCTGGTTCACTAATGTGCTTTAGAGAAAGGAATCCATTCTCATTAGATGTGACTCTAGACCCATGGCAATTTGATCGATTCTTAAATCCATTATGAAATGGCTAGCTGAGCACTCAGTTATACCAAATTGCTACAGAAAAGTATTAAAAATAATTTAACTGGACAGGTAACCCAACATTGACCAAGACACCAGAAAAGACACCAAGCCCCGTTAACCCTGAAAATTGATTTTTCCTAACCTCTGTGTCAAAATGGGGAATGCTTTTCCATAAACTAGTCAATCAACAGCCTGATGTTGTCTGTAAGGTATGATTCAATGCATCAAATAATGTCGCAATCACTACCATCCCTGGATATATCGTGTTCCACCAGCAGAAGTGGAAAGCGGTGTCATAAATTGCCCTGACAGTCCTCAACGGTGACTCTGTATCCCATGGGATCTAATGGCAGCTAGTCAAAGATGTGCAAAGAAACCTCCTATACAACTACCTTTCAATCTCAATCAGTTATGAATCAATACTCAACCATGTAGGATATGGTTGAAGTTCAGAGGGCGGCAAGGAAAAAAAGAGTATGCTCTGGGTGAAATCTTCAATGTCCATCACCAGGACAGATTTGGTAGTACCAATATTAACCAAGCTGGCAGAGTTTAGAAGGACTGAGCATTTATACTGGGCATGTGGCAGGTCATGAAGGAAGAACAAGAGGGAAAAACCTATCTAACCTCGTCATCACTAATAACCTATCACACGGTCCCTGCACAGTTCTTCGCACTGAAGATTGAAAGCTGATGGTGTAGTGATTTGGTCATTCCACAAGTAGTCCAGAGACTCAGGCTAATGGTCTGGGGACACAGATTTGAATTCAATAAAATCTGGAATTTTAAAAAAAACAGTCTAATGTTGACAATGTAGCCATTGTCGATTGTCATAAAAACCCTATCTGGTTCACTAGTGCGGTTTATAGAGGGAAATCTGCCATCCTCAACCAGCCTGACCCACATGTGGCTTCAGACCCACAAAAATGTGATTGACTTTTAGATGTCCTTCAGACTCAACCAGCTGCAGGGCAATTTGGGATTGGCAAGAAATGCTTGCCCATGACACATGCATCCCATCAAAGATGGAAAAAAGCCCTCTGTCATCAATGGCACTGCCACTGTGCCATTGATAGATTTTAAGCAAATCTAGCAACACAAAACTGGGCATCCTTGAGGCTCTGTGGGTTAGCATGAACAGTAGAATTGTACTTGAACACAATCTGTGACCTCATGGCCCGGCATATCTCCCATTCTATCATTACCATTATGATAGGAGAATCCTGTTTCAAAGAAGAGTGCGGAAGGGCAGGCCAGGAGAAGCTCTAGACAAGCTTGCAAATGAGCTGTCAACTTGAAGTCGCAACACAAGATTACATACACAACAAACAATAGAAGCAGCAAATGATAGACAGTGCTAAGTGGTCCCAAAACCAATGGATCAAATCGAAGCTCTGCAGTCCTGCCAAATCCAGACATGAATGGTGGTGCATAACAAAACAACTGAACAATGGTTGAAAAGATTCAATAAATACCCCATCCTCAGTGATGGGGAGTACAGCCCCCAGTTCAAAACAACTCTGAAGCATTTGTAACCATGTTCAGCCAGAAGTGCCAATCAGATGTGTTCATTCTCCTCCTGAGGCTCCCAGCACCTCAGATTCCAATCCTCAGCCTGTTTGACGCACTCCATTTGACATCAAGAAAAATCTGAAGGCATCGGGCCTTGACAACATTCCAGCAGTAACACTAAAGACTTGAGCTCCAGAAGTAGCCATACCACAAACCAAGCTGTTCCAATACAGCTATATTTCTGGCATCTATCCAGTAATGTGGAAAATCGCCCTTTTATATGTCATGCACAAAAAGGCAGCAAAACCCAACCCAGTCAATTACTACACCGTCAGTCTAATCTTAATCTTCAACAAAATAATAAAAGGCGTGGTCAATAGTGCCATCAAATAGCCCTTACACAGCAATACCCTGCTCACAGATGCTCAGTTTGAGGTCTTTCAGAGCCACTTAGCTCCTGGCCTAATTACTTGCTGAATACCCTTGGTTAAAACATGGATAAAAAAGCTGAATTCTAGGAGTGGCATCGAGACTGACTGTCCTTGACATCAAGGCAGCATTTGATTGACTGTGACATTAAGGAGTCATAACAAACTGGAATTAATGAGAATCAGGAGGGAAACATTCTGCTGGCTGGAGTCATACTTAGCACAAAGGAAGGTAGTTTTGCTTGAAGGTCATTCAGCTCAGTCTGAGGACACTGCTGCAGGTATTTTCAGGGTAGAGTCCATGACTGTACCACCTTCAGCTGTTGCTATAGACAGAGAAACAATGATATGATGCTTCCCTCTTTTTCCACCTTTCGCTGACTACCGCATGGATGAGTTCTTTTAAAGAGAAATATGTTTTAACCCCTTGAATGTTGTAATTCTTAAAATAACAAACTAAAGATGGGCTCTTTTTCCACAGCTTTAAACAGTTTTGAGAGTGAAGTGTGTGTGTGTATGTTTCTGTGTGAGAGAGCGCGAGAGAGTGAGTGAGAGAGAGAGAGAGAGAGACCGTGTGAGGTGTATGTGCATATAAGTCAAACTTGTGAGGAAGTCAGGAGCGTTTTTATAACTTTTGATAGGCCAAGTTAAGTACAATAAATACAATGCTGTTATCACCTTAAAAACCTAAGACACACCACATAAGAAATTAAACTTGAACTGTTAACCCTTGGAGCAGCAAAAGTGAAGAGTCATCCCATCCCTCCTCACTGCTGGTCATTAACTGGGACCTTTTTACCTCATTCACATGTTGTCTCTGCTCCCTCAAACATAACAGAACGTATTTTTCATTGACGTTTTTGTTTCTGCTCATGTATTTTCATTTTCTCTTTTCTCTGTTCCTTTTTCATTCACTGTTGTTGATATTCATCTCCACAGTCAAGCTTTGCAGCATTTAAATTGTCATATGTAGATAGTAGAAATGAAGCAGAAATAGGAGAACAACTCGTGGTACTTGAATTGTATCTGCACAGGAAGGAATGTTAATCTCAAAGCTGTCCTGTCTCCTGTGTAATATTCTATAAGGGAAGCAGCAGCTGTATTAAATTAGAGATACACACAAATAGGATACAGGTTCTGTCAAATAGAGCATGGGCATTGTGAAGGAGCCAGACAGTGAAAACACATCATAAAGCAAACAGTCAGAAAAGGAAGAAAATCATCAGTAAGAATGTAAAATGCAATCTAATATGATTGACATGGACTCCTGTTAGTCAGAAGAAACCACTGCAATAGTATTATCATCCAGGTTGATATCTGGAACTCATCATTGCTAGTTGCAAAATATCAGTTAGGCATTTTGAAATATCTTGAGAGCACGACTAGAACAATGTATTACTTTCTGAATAAATATAACAGGAAAAAAAGTACGTATATCAATTCTACATAACTGTATCTTCAAGCAGTTGCATACTATCGTCTCTGAATTGCTGGGGGTGTAAAATGGCTTTCACTAACCAAGCAAACAGACTCGTAACACATCAACAGCAGAGAGTATTTAAATCCTAAAGCCTGTTTCCCCTCATGCGTAATATTTAGTTAACATGTGAAATGCACAGTTAGATTTTAACATCATGCTGGGTTTAGTCTTCTTGTGCATCTGGGCCTTCTTGTACAACAGCAAGGGAGCATTGTAGCCTGGTACACAATGTGAAACGTAGCATGAAAGGCAAAGCTCATCTCTCTCCGTGAGATAAAGCCTCCCTGTTATCTTCAGCATTCCTGTTGCCTCTGGTTGGAGTCACATGCATTACCAGGAGCTTACCAACATTTTTGCAATGCTCTGTCTTTGATGTTTTTACTCCTGCTTCTTAAAGAAATCTAAAAGTTATTTAATTTATAATGAATATCTTAAACGTTCCTCTTGGCATTATACTGCATTTTAAAGATACTGCACCAATACATAGTGAAAGTGATAAAGCATTTACAGTAGGAAGATTTTGGGCAATTTCAGGGTCAGTCTAACATAAGACATGCACTGTTAGTGAACAAAAATCCCTCAGGATATCACATTCAAATTACCACATTAGGCAGATTTAAAAATGCAGGTCCATCCATTTGAATTAGTTTCTGATTTCTGTCACTCTTATCAAAAACTGCAGTCCTAAAATTTCAAACTTCCCCAAAGTTGATGGCTGTGCACAACAGATTAACTGTACAATATATAAAACCTGGCTTTCACCCACAATATTCTGCTGACACCAGATCTTGAGCAAGCAATCAATCTTTGAACCCATTTTATTCATATAAATAGTCCAGGCCAACTTAACGAAGCGCCCTATTTGCAGATTATGCTTGGAAAAAGAAGAGGCACTCAAATATGAATGGCAGCACACACATCACCTCTGGGTCAGAATTTTGAGAGTTCAAGCTCCACTCCAAAAGAATTGAGCGTCTAATGAAGAAGTGGTGTACTGCTGCAAGTGCTGACTTTTTAGGTAATAAAAGTTAAACAGACGTTAAATTGAAGTACTCAAAGAACAGCAAGGAAATTCTCCCAGATGCTCATCCAACACATATCCCCAAACCAACCTCAAAAAACAGATGATTTGGTGACTTGTTTCATTGATGTCTGTGGGTCTTAACTATATGCAAATTGGTTGCCATGTTTCGAAATCTACCACAACAACTATCCTTGAAAAAGTACTATAAAGTCCTTGTGACATCCTAAAATCAATTATTTTTACCTGAGGGTGGAGATGTAAGCTTTGGGGCTGGATTTTCCCAAGCCCATACTTGCTGGCAATAAACCTGACACTGCAATTTTAGATCATAGCATCCCTACAGTGTGGAAACAGGCCCTTTGGCCCAACTAGTCCACACCGACCCTCAGAGCATCCCACCCAGACTCATCCCCCTATAGCCCACTTAATCTACACATCCCTGAATACAACAGGCAATTTAGCCAATCCACCTAACCTGCACATCTTTGGACTGTGGGAGGAAACCCACGCAGACAGGGAGAGAATGTGCAAACTCCACACAGACAGTCGCCCGAGGATAGAATTGAACCCAGTCCCTGGGGCTGTGAGGCAGCAGTGCTAACCACTGAGCCATCATGCCGCCTTATTCTGAGAGGTAGTCTCACAGTTTGTTGCCTCTGTAAGGATGGCAGACAAGCTCATGATGATCCAGGCCCAATTGGAGGGCCAGCAGTTCTGGAGACTCTGACGAAGAGATGAACACCGCAAAACCAGAGTAACGAACCTGGAGGTGCCCCAACACCCTTGATGGTTAATACAGAAGAGCTGAACTTCAGAGTCTTGAAGCCTGTAGATACTGCATGCTGCTGTTACTCCAATTCCAAATGAACTTGTGCCCTCTGTTCACAGTGGGATGATGCTCTGATGGTGGAAAAGTTCAAGAAACTTTGTAAATTCACTTCTATCTGGGAGCTATACTAACCTATTTGGTTGCCCAGCACCAATGCCAATCCTAGCCAGCTTGATCTTGCTTGGGAAAATTCCTGCGCAGTAGGAATGCATCAGGGAGCTGTTTTAATAAGGGTCCCCCTTTGCTTTTAAAACCCATCTCCATTGGGCCATGAGAATCCCATTCAGTGATTCAGTTGATGCTCTGTCCCATTTTAGTTAACTGTTAAATTCTGTTGCACTGATAAGTATGGGATAAGTATGATCAGATTCTAGAACTGTCTCATATGACTATTGGAAATAGGAACAGGAAAAGGCTGTTTGGCCCCTTGAGCCTGCTCCACCATTCAGTAGGGTCATAGCTGATTCAACACTCCTCACAACCCCTTTCCTGCCCTTTCCCCATAACCCTTGATTCCTCTCCTAATCAAGAATCTATCTCAACCTTAAATATACACAAGGACTCTGCCATCACAACTCTCTGTAGCAAGGAGTTCCAAAGACAAACAAAACTCAGAAGAAATTCCTCCTCATCTCAGTCTTCAACTGGCACGCCTTAATTCTGACGCGCTGCTGTCTAATCTTAGATTCTGCCACAAGGGGTAACATCCTCTCAGCATTTACCCTAACAAGCCCCTAAGAATGCTACATGTTTCAGTGAGATCACCTCTCATTCTTCTAAACTCCGGTAAGTAGAGTCCCAATGTGTTTAATCTTTGCTCATAAGGCAATCCCTCCATGCCAAGGATCATCCTAGTGAACCAAAAGTACAAAAACATTCCTGCATCTTGAAGTCATTTGAATTTAAAGAGAAAACAATTTTACTGAAAAAATAGCAGCAGTCAGGGCCAAATTTGCATTATTCTGAAATTATCCAGTATTCCCACCTTCAGTGTCATACAGTCATACAGCATGGAAGCTGTTCCAAGCAGCCCATGCTGAACATAATCCCAAACTAAACTAGTCCCACCTGCCTGCTCCTGACCCATATCCCTCCAAACCTTTTCTATTCATGTATTTATCTAAGTATCTTTTGAATGTTGTAACTGTGCCCATATCCACCACTTGCTCAGGAAGTTCATACACATGTGAGCCTTCCTCTGTGTAAAAAAATTTGCTCATGTCTTTATAAAATCTCTTTTCTCTCACCTTAAGATATGTCCCCTAGTCTTGAAATTCCCCATCCTAGGGAAAAGACACCTACCATTAACCCAATCTATACCCCTCATGATTTTATAAACCTATGTAGGGTCACCTTTCAACCTCCTAAACTCCAGTGAAAGAAGTGCCAGCCTATCCAGCCTTCTTTATAACTCAAATCCTCCAGTCCCAGCAATATCTCTTCTCAACCCTCTCGAACTTAATAAGATCCTTCCTATAACAGCCTTGATGATTAATGTGAATGAAAATGTTTCTTTTAATCAGTGTTATATATTAAATTGCAGACTGCAACATGTTGATTTAATTTTATGCTGTTATCTTGAGCTGCTCTTTAAGAAACTTTGTGTCCAGTGCACTATGAATGGCAGTTCTGAATGCAAGCCCATGGATCTTATTTTGTTTCAAAACATCACCACTCCCCCACCCACAACCACCTTCCGTGATTCTGCACAGCTTTCCAATGGCTGACCTTAAGCAAGACCCTGGGTAATAGTTCACATTAAAATTGATGGTCAATAAAACCTCAGGCTAGAGAAGCATAGTTCTTCAATATGTGCTTCCAAAATGAACCGACAATGCTGAGATAGAAATCCCCAGCCTTAAAGTTCTTAGCCAACAAATCTCTGTCTTGCTAATTACTGTTAGCTCTTGTCAGATTGCGAGCAGGAATTTGAGTAGTGATAATAACAGACAATGTCCATTGTTGCTTTCTATTACTCAAGCTCAAAATTATATTTCCACTAACACCAACACAGAGAAGCATAGTCATAGAAGTTAATGGCAGCAAACAACATTTTCCTGAGTCTGATCACTGACTTCTCCGTTTTCCACATTGATCTTTGGCTCAAGTCCACATCTTCCAGGCTGTCCTATTAACTGACAGCTTGTGTCTCATCTAGTGTTGAGTCCTCCATGAGTGCCTCTTTCCCTCTGCCTCTTTCTCCTGACTGTATTACCCTTGTGCAAAGCTGTCAATCAATATCAAAATTTCAGTAAACCTCAGGAGCAGATCACATGAGTTTTAGCAGTGCATGGAAGAAATATTCCTGCATAATATTTTTAAACGTCTGTCAATAATTTAAGCACTAAACCGTTGTCATGGACATTTTGTCCCCTTTCTGAGCTCTAATTTCCCTTGGTGTTTTAAGAAGAGTGTGGAAATCTCAGAATGAATTACTCACTTGTAATAGCAGTTACAGAAGTTGAGTCATTCCTGTTTAAAAAAAAAGTGTCAAAAAATATTTATTTGGGTACAATATTAAATAAAAAGTCAGGACTAAATTTTAATCCTTTTTTCTCTTTTCACAATCTTCTTCCTTCAGCCTACCGAACTTTATGGACACAGAGCCTTTGTCCCATGATCTCAGTAGCACGAGTATTTATTTCCTGCTAAATCAAGGTCATGCATTGTGAATATTGATATAAATGTCAATCTTTTGGAAAACGTCTGTTCGCCAGATATCTTGTCAGAAATGGATGATAGGCACTGTGGAGGAACTGAATAGATGTGCGTTTATGTTATATTTGTGCTGAGCATTGTTTCTGGACATCAGGTATTGTCCAGCTCTGCAAAATAAATTTAATCTCCTTCTCAACATAGCAGAATTTTTTTTTCTGTGCTATAGTTTTTCTCTCTATAATACAATAATATTACTATAGTCTATTAATTTACAAACTCAATTGCTACAGAAAAAGAAAGGGTTAAAATATTAAATGGATGTTGGTGAAAAATATGGAAACTGAAAAGGACCTGGCTTAATAAAGCCATAAAGGAAACCATTCTTGCCAGCTTTCAGAATATACACCATCGAATTGTACATCAGGGAGATTGTGATTGTTTAGCTTTCAATTATGGCTTAATGAACTAGGTGAGAAAATCATAGCAGGATGTATTGAAAGGATAATACAAGAGAGTCTCAAGTTCCGTAAAGAATACCTTTAAAACTGTTCTCTTCCTACTTGAGACTTTCTGAGAATACTATGATTAAAGAGGTGAATTGAGACTATTGAAGTTAATGGCGCAACATTGAATGTTATGAGCAAATTGCTGGCCTCCTACTGCTGCTCTAATCAAAGCTGGTTGGATGCTACGGTACCAAAGTTGACCAGCAGGTAGCCCCCACAGAAATGCACAACAGTGGCAGAGGAGGTGTGAGGGGAAGAAAGAAGGATTAAGGGAGGAAAAGTAAAGGGAGAGAAATGGGATAGAAAGCAAAAAGGAAATCAGGAAGTGGAGCCAAAAGGCAACAGCTATCAGGGGAAAAAGGCTGAAGGAAGATGAATAACATTAACAATTTTCAAATATTATTGCATTCTTGAAGGGGTGGTGATTAGCAGTCTCTAACTTTTAGAGATCACAAAGGAGTGAAAGACATGAATTTATATAGCACCTGTATAATACAGGTGTATCATTACCATGTGTTGTGTAGTATTTTGTTAAGTCTGGTGACATGAACACAGAGACTGGGTTCCTATGGACAACAAGGACCAAATGATTTATTCATTGAGCAACTAAACATATTACCAGTCTATCACAAATATTGGTATAGTCTGGACATAAGCTGATTGACGGACTGACTTTCCCAAGACATTACAATGTACAGCCGTAGTTTTTCAAGATGGATCGGATACACAAGAATATCACATGGCATGATGTCACACTGATATCTGTGTGATATTCAAGGTACATGCTTGCCCGATTATAGATACTTGCAATATCACAACATTCATGAACTCAGCACGCCCCGAAGGCATTACAGTTAATTGCATAGTCACTGTGAAGTGCAGAAAGGAATAGATGGATGTCTGGGTGAAACAAAGAATCATTGCAATGTTATGCGTTTTCACGTTGTCAGGAGAGAATATGGCAATTAAAATTTCCACACAGGTAACTGAAGGAAGAAAGTCCAAAATTTGAGTTCCCAAGAAAAAGCTTTATGGCTCGTTGGAAGACACACAAGAGACATTGAGGGAGCTAGAGAATTTCAAGTAAAGTGCCAAGAGCAGGTTGGTGAAAGCAGGGCAAAAGGCAGTACAGTTTGCTTCAGCTTCATGTAGAATATCAAAATGTTGAAATGTCTTTGCTGAATTATAATATTTTTCTGTATCATGTAATTATTAACACAGCTGCAACTTTAAAAAAAAAATCCAAATGGATAACTTGAAGGATGAGCAAATTCTGTTAAGAGATAACTTGATATTTCAAGATGTGCAATTTCTGCCCTAATCCCACCAATTCTATCAATTTCTTACTTGTTGCAACACTATCCCAGAGATATCTGAAGCAAGTCTGAATGGCTTACACAGAATGAAGCACTAAGCATGGATAAATCAAGGAATGGAAATGCAATGTTGACAAAGCTAATGGTTGAATTGCTCCAACATTGCACTCCAACCTCAATATCTTCCATGTGGAAAAAAAACTTTGCATTCTTTCCATCCTAAAACTGCTGCTTTTAATCTTGTATCTATGCCTCTTCATTCTATAGTTAGCAGTCTGCTTTTAACAATTCTATCCTATCCCTTTATAATGTTAGGCACTTAGGTTAAACCGTCATATAATTTCCTCTGTTAGAAAAAAAATGTTCCAGTTTTCTAAAGCAAAATACTGTAAGTTGTCAAGATTTCAAATGAAAACAAAAAGCTGGACAAACTCAGCCCATTTGGCAGTATCTGTAAAAAGCAAAACAAAGTTTCAAGTTCATTATGACTCACCTTCAGCACAGCTTACAAATGTTACTTCATCTTCATGTTTATAGGAATATATGAATGAGGATCAGGAGTAGGCCATTTGTGCCATCAATCCTGATCCATTATTTGAGAAGATAATTACTGATTTGGTTGTGAACTCCACTCCACTTTCTCAACACCATTTGATTCTCCCGTGAATCAAAAATCTAACTCAGCCTGAAAAATAGTCAATGATCCTGCCACCACTGTTCTTTGGGGAAGAGAATTTCACAGACTAACATCCTCAGAGGAAGAAAATTCTCATCATCTTTATCTTAAATGGGAAATCCCTTTTTTTTTACAAACATCCTTATAAGGGAAAGCATTCTCTTAACACTCACCCTGTTAAGTCCCCTCAAGAGCGTATCTTTTTTAATAAGATCACCCCCTCATTCTTCTAACCTCCCATGTAGATAGGTCAAACATGACATTATAGGACAACCTTTTTACCCCAGAAATCACATCGTCTTGCTCAACAGCACATTAAGGAAGCTGTACCATTTGCTTTGACAGCCTTCTTTTTAATGGTCTTACTGAGGCATTATATCAATTCATTACCATTATATTTCTACTCTCTATGCCATGAGAAAAAATTGTGTTCCATTAGCTTTATCTTTTTTAAAATGGCCATAAACTGTTGAGGTAAGCTATTCAGTTTTGAGGAAGGGTAACTTGATTCGAAATGTTAACCCTGATTTGTCTCCACAGATGATGCCAGCCCTGCTGAACTTTTCCAACAATTTGTGTCTTTGTTTCTGAGGTAAGCTGTTGCTCTCTTATGAGCCTGAAATCCAAATTGTTCTGGTTTTTCTCATTCAAAGTAATTAATTAATAGTGAAAGAATTTAAGGCTCTTGTAGCACAGTGGTAGTGTCCCTATCTTTGGGCTGGGCAATGCAGGTTCAAACCCCACCTGGTCCAGAGGAGAGTAGTAACATCTCTGAACAGATTGATCAGAAAATACCTAATCCCAAAAGAATCACATAGTATAATGGGAAAGAATATTATTGAATCATGCAATACAGAACAGAACTTTCAGTCCATCAAGTTTGTACCGCCGAAATATTTTGTTACCTACACTAGTCTCACTTTCCTGCACTAGGCCTACAGCCTTGAATGTTATGACACTTCAAGTACTTTTTAAAAGGTTGAGGTATCCTGCCTCAACCATCCTCCTTGGTTATGCATTCCAGACACCCATCATCCTCTGAGTGAAAAGTTTTTTCCTTAAATTCCCTCTAAATCTTTTGTTTAAAAATTATGACCCCTTGTAATTGACCCTTTAACTAAGGGAAAAAGCTGTTTCTACTCACCCCATCCATGCCCCTCATAATCTTATCAACTTCTATGAGGTCCCTTTCAGCCTCCCCTGCTTATCCCATTTCATTTTACAGCTAAACTGCTCCATCCCAGGTGACATCCGGGTGAATCTCCTTCGCACTCTTTTCAATGCAATCACATTTTTCCCCAGAGTGTGGTGACCAGAACTACACATGGCCCTGCAGCTGTGACATTAATCTTTTAATGATGATGATGTGACTGTACCATCAACAATTATAAGAATGGAAGAACTGTACTCCAGAGCTGCAACCAGTATTCTATTGATTAGAATGTAAATAAAGAAGAGTTTTACAGGGCTATTGCAATGTTCCAGGGAAGCACAGCACAAAGTCGAGGAACACCACCTCACTTCCCACTTAGGAACTTTACAGCCTCAAGGTCTCAATATTGAACTCCATAACTTCAGAACTGACTGCATGATATCTGCTCTCCATTCTTCTTCTCCAATACAGAGCAGTAACAATCTCGTTAAATGAAGCAGTCTCAAATACAATCCAAGTACCCAATGCCCAGACCCCACTAGGCAAAATCCATGAGGGTAGAATAATGCAGGCTTGACTCCTAGTACAGTCCAGGAGACAGAAGCCAGAACACAAATCAAAATACTTCAAACTTATTAAAGCCAAATTTAATCAGCCATTATTTGTCATTCTACCATCATATCAGTACCATAGATCCCTTTCACCCTCAGAATTATGGCTTTTATTTTGGCATCTTCCGCATTACAACTGTGTATTTCCACTGAATTTAAATGCTTTTCTTTGATTCCAAAGATTTATTCATTTATATCAACTTTCCTGTTCTTTTGTGATGTTTTTGCAGCTTCCTTTAAATGGGAGAAATTCAGAATTAAGCTTTGGTAAAGAATAGACTTTGTACCAATTAGAAGGCCACACTGCAAAACAGAACCAATCCATAAGAGAGAAGGTGAGCAAATGAGAGGATTTGCAATAATTAACTGGAATTAGGTGAATGCATTTAGACTGCCCAAAAGGGAGAAATCTAACTACAAGCTTAGAATTTGGATGAATAAAATGTAAATTTACACTTGAAAACAATTGTAATAAGAATCTAAAATTCAATATGACAGCGTTCAGGGAAAATGAAGTATTGTTTGGAGCTAGTATCCAGTATACTGTCAATGAGACCGTCACCTGGGAATGCTCCAAGGTTGGTTCCTTCACAAAACAGCATCGTTGGGTAGTGAACTGTGAGTAAATGTTCCAAATGGATCTTTTGAATACAGTTGCTATCCCCTTCAGATGAATATTCATGAATGCTGATAAAATTTCACAACAGAAAAACAAAACCGTATGAACAAAATTGTTCTCATTAAAATTTTAGAAAATGTAACAGATTTTATCTGTGCTTTTCAGGGCATTTTCTAGGCAATGCAAAGAATTGTCAAATGCTCTGCGTTGCGTTATTTTCACCAATGTCCCCAAGGGGGATAAAGATTTTGTTTCTGCTAATAGAACACCTACTCATTCATTATGGCTTAATAATTCAATGTTGCTGTATGTGCTACTTGTGACAACTTAATGACTTTGACAGCATCTCCCGCTTTCATCTCTGAAATGAAAACAATACCCATTTTGAATTCAGTTCCCTCCTGCCACTTTTTTTTTTAAGTTGCTGCTCACTCTCCAATTCAAAACTTTTGTCTTGTTGACTATATTCGAGTTAATATTCATAAATTCCATGTTTTGACAATCCTAGCATTCAATTACTGGCACAATGTTACAATTGAGATTTTCCAGTTATCTACATTGTCAAATCACTGTCCTGCAACCGTCACAGGGCGTCAAAAATGTTAGCATGAGTCATAATGATATCTTAATAACTGTACTTTACATTCCATAGATCTCTATGCTGAGTGCAATACCAGCTTGACTGTATGCAGCATTGCTGTGTACTCCTACCAATTTATATTTTTATTACAACATGGATTGAGGGCGAATAATGTAATTATTTAGGACATTGAGAACTTGATTGGTTGATATCCTTGAACATTGCAGATTATCCACTCTTTCATCTGGTCCACAATTAATTTCTCCACCATTCTGCGTCAGCAAATTTGAGGAAACCTCAATTTGTCACTGTAAACAGCCAAAGTTGTAAGGCATTTTTCAAATCTGTATGTGATCGTAGTCCCCTGTCTTTTCAATGTCAAAGCCTATGTCTTTCTCCACCATATGCTCATATTCTTCCTCTATCCCCATCTCTGTGTGAGAAATAAATTATACGGAGAGCTAAAGTTGGGACAAATTGTCTAACTGATAGACAACTGAAATGAAACATTTTGCGCTACAAATTACTGTGTAATACTTCTCTTCAGAGATTGTGCACCAGTCAGAATTAGAAATACAACTTAGACATTACCACTATATAATTATCTCTACCGTAGATGTAATGTCACTGGACAGGTCAACCAGTGGTCTGAACTAATGTTCAATGGACATGGATTCAAATCCCATAATGGTAGCTGGGGAATTTAAATTCAACAATGAAACAGTCTGAAATATAAAGCTAATCTCAATAATAGGATCACTGATAGTTGTAAAATCCTGACTGGTTCATCAATGCTCTTTAGGAGAGAAAGTTTGCTGTTTGAAAAACCCTCACAAACCATGTAGCTCAAGGACAAAAACACAGTTAGCAGTTGGAACAAAACCTGGAAGGAAGGAAAACATCTACCAATAGATATTTTCACTTTTTCAAACTAGGTTTCTCTCTGCTTACAGCCTGTGTTGAGTTTGCAGATTTTAGGTCGTCGGTAATGGAAGCAGTACACTGTATTAGTTTGTAGTCTGATCCTTCAGGTAGGAAGGCCAATTGTCATGGTATCATTGGTGCTTCAGGAATTTAGCTAATTTAGAATGAAGCAAGGATCAAATGTGAGACAAATCTGTTTCAGTATCACATCACTGTGTGCTTACTGCTAAGTCATCAAATGCTTACAGATGTTTTAAATGATTTGACTGCCAGTCAGGTTTGAAAACTGCTCTGTTTGTGGGCCAACATATTCTCAGCCAACATATGGGTGCTTTCTCCTAATATATAAACAGAAATTGCTGGAGAAACTCAGTAGTTCTGGCAGCATCTGTGGAGAGAAAGCAGAGATAACATTTCGAGTCCAGTGACTTTTCTTCAGAATGATAGTAGCTAGGAAAACGTACATAGAACATAGAACAGTACAGCACAGTACACATCCTTCGGCCCACACTGTAGTGCCAACCTATTATCCTACTCTAAGATCAAAACTCACCTGCATACCCTTCATTTTACTATCATTCATGTTCCTAACGTATCTGATGCTGACAGTGCATTCCATGCACCCACCACTCTCTGTGTAAAGAACCTATCTTGAAAATCTCCCCTATACCTTCCTCCAATCACCTTAAAATTACGCCCTCTCATGATAGTCATTTCCACCGTGGGAAAAAGCCTCTGGCTATCCACTCTATCTATGCCTCTCATCATCTTGTACACTTCTATCAAGTCACCTCTCATCCTTCTTCACGTCAAAGAGAAAAGCCCTAGTTCCCTCAACCTTTCCTCTTAAGACCTGCCCTCCATTCCAGGCTGCATCCTGGTAAATCTCCTCTGCACCCTCTCTAAAGCCTTCACATCCTTCGTATAATGAGGCGACCAGAACTGAACACAATATTCCAAGTGTGGCCTAACCAGGGTTTTATAGAGCTGCAGCATAACGTCATGGCTCTTAAACTCAATTCCCCTGCCAATGAAAGCCAACAGACCATATGCCTTCTTTACAATCCTATCAATTTGGGTGGCAACTTTGAAGGATCTATGGACGTGGACCCCAAGATCCCTCTGTTTCTCCACACTGCCAAGAATCCTGCCATTAACCCTGTATTCTGCATTCAAATTTGACCTTCCAAAATGAATCACTTCACACTTTTCGGAGTTGAATTCCATCTGCCACTTCTTTGCCCAGCTCTGCATCCTGTCAATGTCCCGTTGCAACCTACAACAGCACTCCACTCTGTCCAAAACTCCACCAACCTTCTGGCCATTGGTAAATTTACTACTCCACCCTTCCACTTCTTC
The DNA here is from genome assembly GCF_021869965.1 of Rhincodon typus. Taxonomy (NCBI): domain Eukaryota; kingdom Metazoa; phylum Chordata; class Chondrichthyes; order Orectolobiformes; family Rhincodontidae; genus Rhincodon; species Rhincodon typus. The sequence goes on from NC_063350.1 coordinate 34,298,630, forward strand.
ATCCAAGTCATTTATAAAGATCACAAACAGCAGAGGTCCCAGGACAGATCCCTGCAGAACACTACTAGTCACTGAGCTCCAGGCTCAATATTTTCCAACTACTACCACCCTCTGTCTTCTATTGGACAGCGAATTCTGTATCCAGACAGCCAAATTTCCCTGAATCCCATAGCTCCTTACTTTCTGAATGAGTCTACCATGGGGAACCTTATCAAATGCCTTGCTAAAATCCATATACACCACATCCACTGCTCTGCCTTCAATGTGTTTTGTCACATCCTCAAAGAATTCAATAAGGCTTGTGAGACATGTCCTGCCCCTCACAAAGCAATGCTGACTATTTCTAATCAAACTATACTTTTCCAAATAATCATAAATACTATCTCACAGAATCCTCTCCAATAATTTGCCCACCACAGAAGTAAGACTGATGGTCTGTAATTCCCAGGATTATCCCTATTCCCTTTCTTGAACAAGGGAATAACATTTACCACTCTCCAGTCATCTGGTACTACTGCAGTGGACAGTGAGGACCCAAAGCTCATTGCCAAAGACGCAACAATCTCTTCTCTCGCGTCCCATAGTAACCTTGGGTATATCCCATCTGGCCCAGGGTATTTATCTATCCTCACGTTTTTCAAAATTTCTAGCACATCCTCCTTCCTAATCGAGCATATCAACCTATTCGAGCATATCAGCCTGTATCATGCTGTCCTCAAACTACAAGGTCCCTCTCACTGGTGAATACTGAAGCAAAGTATTCATTAGGGACCTCCCCTACCTCCTCTGACTCTACGCACAAGTTCCCTCCACAATCCCTGATCAGCCCTTCCCTCACTCTGGTCACCCTCTTGTTAGTTCATATGCTCATGACAATGGATGGAAGGGGAAGGGGAAAGGAATGAGCGGATTGATCAAAATGCGGCCAGAGAGAGATAAAGAAATCTAGGCAGATAAAGCAATGGTTGATACTAAGTCAGGGAAGGAGTTAAGATAATAATATGGACCATAAGTAGGTGAAAATGAGTTACTGTGTTGAAAGCAGCCCATGTCATGACAGGGCCTCGGGTGTGGGGGTCGGTAAAAGACATGGAAGGAAGTACACAGGCTCTAAAATGATTGAACTCGCTATTGAATCAAGAAGTTCACAGGTCCCCAAGCAGAAAATGAGATGCTGTTCTTCTAGCTTGTGCTGAGCTTCACTAGAGCACTGCAGCAAGCCCAAGTTAGATATGCTGACCAAGGAATACAGTGGTGTGTTGAAGTGGCAAGCAACTGGAAGCTCGGTCATTTTTACAGACAGAATGTAGGTGTTCTGCAAAGCAGTAACCTTGTCTGTATTTTGTCTCCCCAATGCCGAGGAGACCACATTACGAGCAGAAAATACAACAGACTAGATTGAGTGGAGTAATTGATTGGTAAATCATTGCTTTACCTGGAAGGTGTGTCTGGAACCTTGGATACTGAAGAGGGAGGAGGTAAACAGCAAATATTGCACCTTCTGTGATTGCATTCCTCTGATGCCAAGTTATAAAGCTATCAAAATGTCTGGGATACGACCATTATTGCTCAACCCAAATATAACTAAATGGACACATAGCATAGAATTTCCCACTCCTTTGTGTGGTATGGATAATGGCAAGAAAGTTGGGAAACACAGCAAACATGGAAAATTCAGGTTCTTGTACGGAGAAAACAATTCCCAGTTTTCTCTTTAAGGTTTAAATGGTGAAGTCAGAATGTCATTCATGAGTGCTGACTAATTTAGTTCCATGCAATTGTGTCTCATTATTAGCTAAACTCATCTCAGTTCACCTCTACTTCCTCAAGAACTGTGATGGCACTAATTCTTGCTGGTAACTGGCAGCAACAGCTCACTGCTTGCTTCTCCAAGCTTCCATCACGGTTATTGTGGAACAGATCATAGGGCTCCTTATGATGAAGTTTCAATACCTGGTCATTCTGCTGTACAGCTCAGAAAGGATGTGTGCAGCAGTGTAGCATGCTGTGCCCTTCATAACTGGCATAACAAAGCAGGGAGGGATGTCTTGGGTGTAGAGGAAAGGGCAAATCAACAATAATCTTCAAAGGATGATGAGGACATCCAAGCGTGATGCATCACTGATTGTGAGAAGCCATAGATAGCTCAATTGAAACTCAATTCCAGGATGATAGAGCTGCTTTTGGACTTCTTTTCTTGTGTCACTTTCTGTTGGTTACATGGCAAATGGCTCCTGGTCAGTCCAAAGTACATTTGGACCTGGTTATTTTTAACTTGCTTGAACTTTTCTATTGCTGAATAAATGTTTTCTTATCCATATGATTCCATTTTTGGTTATCTTTGGGTGATCCCACTTTCAAATATCTACACTTTACAGATCCTCCTCACCATGATGGAGAAAGCAGCAGGCAATGAGACACTAACATTTGATGATACTGAGTTCAGGTGACTTTTAAGTCTTCAGTCAGCGTATGTTATCAGAGTGTTGTACAATGAAGTCTCTCATGATAGGTAGCAGGTTGGGAGCAATCCTGATACACCTTCCTTTCACTCTTTGGTAATTGATTAACCTTCGATGCTTAAACTGTGCCTAACCTGTGAGAGGTTGTGCAGTTTCTCTCAGCAGGCCAATGCTCCATGAAGGAGACTGGACGAGTGAACTTACCATTGTATGTCTCCCTGCCTTGAATGAAAGTGCACTCGTTTGAAAAGCTGCTAGAAAAAATGAACCTTCAGAGGGGTGTGGAACCATTGATTCCATACTTTCTCTCACAAAGTGGGTTAATTGTGTCATGATTTGTACAGAGCAGAACTTGCTATAATCCCTGTACATTACTTCCAGCCTCTGTGTTTCCAGATTAAAGTGTAATGCCTATGCTGCAGCCATCGGCATCACAGTTCAAGGATCTATGACATTGCAGGCGATCTGCAGTAAAGGAGTCAGTGACTTGTGAGAGATAAGCAATGTTTGTGTCTATTACAATTTCTTTCTTGCTTATGTCTCAAAGGGTACAGCTTCACCAGGTCTGACAGCAACAAAGACAGTAAAGCAGATATTTTAAGAATGCAGTGAATTTACATTTAAAGAAGTGCAAGCAACTTTAAAATGATGTGTCACCACACCACCTACATCTTTTGTTTCCACTAGTACATCCAAGTGCAATCCCCACTTCCACAGCTGGAGTAGAGGAAGCCTCTCTGTCGTTGGCGCTGCTGGTTTAAAAGGCTTGTCTGGTCCTCTCTGGGATAATTGGATCTTAAAGGCCAAGATCTGCTGATATTGTCCTGTCCAGATGCAGGCTCACCTCAGTTTAGACTTTTGCAGGCTTTAGCACCTCAGAGACTGGAGATATCCTGTTGGCCTCCTCCTCCTTGTGGAGGCCTGCTGGCACATTCTGTCTCGCTAAAAAGATGGGGTAGCTGGAGTAAGGTCATGATTCCTTATCCCTACCTCACCTTACCACTGATGCTGAGCACCTATGGCAATGGACTGTAGAGTCATGCATGTATACAGCAGACACAGAATACTGGACCGATGTCACTACAGTGGCAGCCAACTTGTCCATGAAGGCAGTGAAATGCACACTTACTGGAATCAGCACTGTATACATAACATCGGTTGTCTCTTCCATCCTTCAATTCAGTATACCAACTACCTGTAACAAGCCTGTCTGATGTTCCTGTGCCAGTCTATGTATGTTGATGAAGTCATTAATGGCTGAGACCAGGGGATCATTTTCTGTCTGGAGCTAAGCGGGTGCCTGGTGTCTGGCAGTCCTCTGACTGCCAATGACTGGTGTTTCTTCTGCATTCAGCTGTGGAAATTTATCAATGATGTGCTCACCAGATTTTGCTCCCAAGTTTAAGCTATATAGAGAAACCATAGAGGAGAAAGTATCTGAGCTGGTAGAAGGTGCAGGTGAAAGCTTTGCCTCAGTGCATGCTCAGAGGTTTGAGTGGTTTTATCCTCAGAGGTGGCAGTGTCTCTTTTAGTGGAGGTGCTCTGGGTGCAGTTAGTGTTTGTACAAGAGAAGAAAGGAAAAGAGTTGTGTAACAGGAATAAAAGTTTGTGCAGGTTTAGAATGGGTTTGTTTGGTGGTAATGAGAAAGCAGCACAATGCAGTCCAATGAAGCTCACTGAGTTGGGTACCCATTGATGTCTCCGCATCCACATATGAGCAATCAAGTTCTTGTCTGACCATATCTAATACCCTCCCTTCATATGGAGTGCAGAGTTTTTAAATACAGTTGTATTTACTCAAAAATAAAGCACAAGTACAATGTTGTTATGAAGGATAACTTTGAAGTTAATACTAATTAAAATGAATCATTATCCATATCCAGTTGACACAGGTGCTTGCCTGTTTTCGTGATGGGTGTTTTAAACAGTGGGGACTGCAACAACCATGATAAAGCTGTATAGATAGTTAATAAAGCTACCATTCATCATTCCCCTCCATAGCCAGTACTCCATGACAATCTATAGGATGCACCACAGTCATTTACTAAGTGTCCTTCAACAGGTCCCAGCTCTATAAAAACAGAACAAGTGCAGCAACGTCATGACAACAACATTAAGTCTCTCTCATTCCTGATTGAGTCAAATGTTCTTGCTCCTACAGATACAACAGATACTGTTTCTCATTGCTTGTTGGAACGGTTTTGGAGATGTATTTGCTATGTCCTCAAATGACCTCCGTTTGTTGAAATGGAGTTTGGAATCTTTCTTAATGCCAACATCCTTTGTAAACAGACAACATTCATTAGCAGAGGGAACCATCATCTCCATCCCTCTCCTAGCCCAGGACTTCCCTTATCCCGAAGTGTAGAATTGGGAGAAATAGCTCTTCTCACTTAGCACAAGTAGTTGCTTGTGAATGATGGCCCTCAATGAGCTGCTTCAATGCTGCCTCTCACTTCAGCCCCACTGTTCCTGTTCTCTTCCACCATGGCTCTGCCTTGTTCTACCTATCCAGGTCAAAATTGTGCTTCAAATCTGTTCCTTAGAATTAAAATAAGAAAAAAAAAGCCTTATAACAAGCTAACACCAAGCCTGTTAATGGATTTAAGTGGCCAACTGCAAAGTATGAGTCGGTTGCATCTTGCCACATTCTCCAATGCTACCTTTTAATCTAGAGCAAGCCATTTTGTGTTAGGTTTAAGCAATCATGCATTCACTTTCTCACCCTCAGGAACAAATTAAAATCCCACTCTATATTTCAATAGAGGGCATGAAGGTTAAAATATGGTCCTTGTTTTTTTTTTTAACCTATTTTTCTAATCAACCTGCCCAGGGATTTTATTACACAGCTCTGGGGCAGGTGGAACTTGAACCCAGGTGTCTGAGTCCAGGTGTAGGCACACTACCACTGCACCACAACAGCACCCATAGAGTGGTCCTTAACTTTTTTTTAAATTTAACTTATTTTTCTAATCAACCTATTCAGAGATTTTATTTACTCACCTCTGTAGCAGCTGGGACTTGACCCCGTGCCTCCCTGTTCAGGGGTAGGGACTCTACCTTTACACAAGATTAAGATTGATACGTTTACCACAGATGCACATTTATGATTAATATGAGCTTTTTTTTCCAAAAAGATCAGGTTTATTAGAAGGAACCATCATCCATTATTTTTGTATTGTGAAGGAAAAGCAAGATTCAGGCAAAAGGTTAACCAAGCTCCAAAGTACAAATCTTCTGAATGAATTTAACCATTAGATACTCTCCTATTAGCTGATTTCTAATATATTGACATCCCTCAAGCCCAGTTAATACCTTAGCTATCCCAGGTGATGGATTTGTAGCAAGAGGTTCAGGCCTATTAAAAATAGGTTTTAATAAAACATACTCTCATGACAGCATTCTCAATTATATGAATAAAAAGTCTAAAAGGTAAATAAGAACAGCTAGCAATTATATGAATCAACTGCCGTCAGACAATTCTATTCAGCAAAATGGACCACAATCAGTCAATAGAGGGAATCCTACTTTAGTTTTCAGTTAAACTGCCTTTTATTCTTACTGTGCCCTATATCATCCACCCCAAAGTAATTGCATCCAGGTTTCTGTTGTCAAAGCACTGAATTTATGAATTTAAAATGGTTTGGGCAACAAGAGAACGTTCATTAAAACAAAAGTGTGACAGACTTCAAACGAAAGCAGAAATGCAAGGATATGAAGGAATATAAAATAAGTCAACCCATGTTTCTACACCAGAGATTAAGGCAGTGCTCAGTAAGTTGTAACTGACCACCTCTGAAGAGCTCCACTGAACAAAGTGTCATTCCAAATAATCTGGGTAGAATGTCCCACAGAGAGTAGCATCTAGAATTGCCAGTTACACTCCATCACGCTATTTAACAAGACCATTGCTGACAGACGTGTTTGAAAATATATGTCTTTTAACAAATTCTGTGTTGTAGGTAAAGAAAAACCTGCAATAAAATGGGAAAAAGAAGAAAGAGCTGTGTTCTTTCAAGTAATGATAGTTTAACATGTAAATCTTCACGCATTATGCTCTTTACTGGGTAATTTTGAATTCTTTTGATCAGGAATGGTATCTTAGCTCAAAGACTTTCTTTTGTCAATGCCTAATCTATGATCCAGTTGTATTTGTTAGATAACCCAACCTAAATACAGACATCCTCATGCTTTGAATGTGGTTCAGCCAGAGGGGAAAAAAAATTACAATAAAAGCAAGGAAAACATCAGAAACATTCCTTTGAATTATTAGGCAATAATGAGTTGGTGTCTTGGTGCAGCCATTGTAATATGAAGCACATCTTCAGCACTGGTCTGCACAAGGCAGCACAGAGATCAAACTAATACAATAAAATGTAATCGCTAAAACATAACAAGAACATACGGCATGATATGTGATCAGTATCAAGAGATATTGAAATTGTGCTCTTAATTCTTTGCAAAATGGTGCCTTAAGACAGACAATATCTTGTTCAATTCAGAAGTATAATTTCTCTGGTGGTTAATAGAGAGTGGACGATTGCTCTATAAAATGCTAAAATTAACATCTGGTAATTTACTAATTCACATACTAGTAAATGTATTTTCTGAAGTCTGAGAAAGACAATCACTTCTTTGAGTGTGCAGGTATGGGCTTCAAAATCCCAATATGAAAAGACACATCCTTCAGGTTCATAACAACTGGTATTGAAATTGTTCATTTCCTGAACTCAGTTTTCTTCCACATGATGATAAGAGATAGAAAAATCTTCATTGATACCATTCCCACATTATAAATTTCATGGTTACATATGGAGCAAAGCTGCTTCTACTCTGTTTCAATGTCAGTAAATAACACCATGTTTTGAATCAAATACATATTTTATGATTTTTGACACCAACCATCATAAGACCTTAAAAAATAGGAAAAAATAGGAAAAAGGAATAGCCCCTTGAGCCTGTTGCGCCATTCAATGGGATCATGGCTGATCTAGGTCTCTCACCAAGAATGGAATTTTTGTGTTAGTTATTATCAAATTAGGAGCCATTTTACTGATAAGGTTAGGAAGAGCAGTTCTTCTATCTATACTTTCCAAATATGCTGTCTTTTGAGGTATAGGGTGGCTTGTTTCCAAAAACTATAGACCTCTAGAGATAGCTAAAATTGAAATTGTAAAGACTTCCTTTAACAGAGTTCTATTGCCAACTTGCCACTTGATCATCAATTTTATAGGACGTCTACTTCAGTTAAATAGCACACTCATTTCCACCAAGTTCTCGAGGAATTTGGGGAGGCGATGGCCTAGTGGTATTATCGCTGGACTGTTAATCCAGAGACCCAGATAATGTTCTGGAGACCTGGGGTCAAATCCCGCCATGTCAGATGGTAGGATTTGAATTCAATAAATATCTGGAAGTAACAGTCTAACGATGACTGTGAATCCATTGTCAATTGTCAGAAAAACCCATCTGGTTCACTAATGTCCTGCAGGGAAGGAAACTGCCATCCTTACCTGGTCTGGCCTACATGTGACTCCAGACCAACAGCAATGTGGTTGACTCTTAACTGCCCTCTGGGCAATTAGGGATGGGCAATAAATGCTCCCTAGCCAGCAACACCCTCATCCAGTGAATGAATACTAAAAAAATCCCTCACTGGAATATAGTATTCATGAACATAAGACAGAAAACTTGTTGCATTGGCAAACTATAAAGAAGGTGCCAAGAAAGTAGAAAATGTCAAGCAAGTGAAAAAGAAATGATGTCCTCATTACAGAAACTGAAATTGCTGGCATAACTCAGCAGGTCTTACAGCACCTGTGGGAAGAAAGCAGAGTTAACATTTCAAGTCCTGTAACTCCACCAGAACTGATAGCAGCTAGGAAAATGTGGTATATATGCTGAAGTCTAGATTGGGGGATGGCGGAGTCGGGTGGGGTTTGTGGGGGGGGGGGGGGGGGGGGGGGGGGGAGGAATGGGGAAGGGAAAGGCGAGCAGTTAGGTAGAGATGGAGTCCAAAGAAAATATCAAAATATGAAAGAGGTAGGTAGACAAGGGCATTATGGATGGCAGGCCAGGACAGAAGAGAAGTTGAATAAGTGATATGGAAGCTGAAGGGTAGAAGAGAATGGGTAGTCTTTGCTGAAAGCAAACTACATTAAGTGATAATAGGCCTGAGAGCAGGTGAACATAGGTTAGCTGTTTCATAATGGGACTGGGTGTGGGGGGTTGGGTGAAAAACATCAAAGGATGGAATCAGATTCTAAAGATATGGAACTTGATGTGGTGTCCCAGAGGGTGCAGGGTCCCCATGTGGTAAATGAGATGTTGGTCTTTGAACTTGCACTGACGTTCACTGGAACACTGCAGCAGGCCTGAGGCAGAGATGTTGACATGGAAACAGGGTGGCGTGTTGAAATGGCAGGCAACCAGAAGCTCAGGGTTATTTTCGCAGAGACAAAATAGGGTGCTACAAAGTGGTCGCCAGGTCTGGGTTTCATCTCCACAGTGTAGAGGAAACCACACAGTGATCAGCAAATACAATATAATAGACTAGATTGTCCTTTTTACATTGGGACACAAAGAGACTAGCCTACTTCCAACTGATCCAACATTTCAAACACTTGAACAAATTTCAAAATTTGAAAAAGTTAAAATTTGTTTATTTTTTCCCTATTGATTAATCATCATTTATATAAATGATTTGGATGTGAACATAAGAGGTATGGTTAGTAAGTTTGCAGGTGACACCAAAATTGGAGGTGCAGTGGTCAGTGAAGGAGGTTACCACAGAGTACAATGGAATGTCAATCAGAAGGGCCAATAGGCGAGGAGTGGCAATTGGAGTTTAATTTTGATAAATGTGAGGTGCTGCATTGTGGAAAGAAAAATCAGGGCAGGACTGATACACTTAATGGTAAGGTCCTGCTGAACAAAGAGACCTTGGAGGGCAGGTTCATAGTTCCTTGAAAGTGGAGTTGCAGATAGATAGGATCTTGAAGAAGGCATTTGGTATGCTTGCCTTTATTGGACATTGCATTGAAAATAAAAGCCGGGAGGTCACGTTGGGGTTGTACAGGACATTGGTTAGGCTGCTTTTGGAATACTGCGTGCAATTCTAGTCACCTGCTATAGGAAGGATGTTGTAAAACTTGAAAGGGTTGAGAAAAGATTTACAAGGATGTTGCCAGGGTTGGAGGGCTTGAGCTATAGGGAGAGGCTGCTTAGGCTGGGGCTATTTTCCCTGGAGGGTCAGAGGTTGAGGGGTGACCTTACAGTAGTTTATAAAATCATGGGGGGCATAGATAGGATAATTAGACAAGGTCTTCCCCCTGGGATGGGGGAGTCAAAATACTAGGGGGTACAGGTTTAAAGTGAGAGGTGAAAGATTAAAGGGGACCTAAGGGGCAACTTTTTCATGTAGAGGGTGGTGCATGTGTGGGATGAGCTGCCAGAGGAAGTGGAGGAGGCTGGTTGAATTACAACGTTTAAAAGCTATCTGGATGGGTATATGAATTGGAAGGCTTGAGAGAGATATGGGCCAATGTTAGCAAATTGGACTAGATTTATTTAGGATATCTGGTCGGCACGGACAAGTTGGGCCGACGGGTCTGTTTCTGTGCTGCACATGTCTATGACTCCATGACTCTAAGTATACCCAATTAGCTGGTCTGTAATTCTATATTTCAATGGTGTCAATTTTCTCTTCAGGATATAAAAAGGCAAGCAAATAGGTTTAACTTTTCACATTATGGTGGTTATTGACATCAAGTCTGTTATATTGACCTGAACTTGTACAAGGTTAATTCTACAATCTGTGTGGCAAGTAGTCTAGTTATACATGGTAATAGTTTTGAAATGGTTAATGTTGGCAATGACTAATGATTTCATGCAGTCTTAGATGGGGAAAATCAGTAGAAAATCTTTGGATTTTGAAGAATACAGATGTGTCATCTGTGTCTCCTAATAGTCTTAGAAGCAATATCCAATTGGCTAATGTAAATTGTACTTCATTGTTTTCATTCAAAAATATCAAATCTTATGAAAATAAGAAAGTATTCCTTTTAAGACTCATAAATGGTTCTTTTACTATGCAAACCAAAATACCCAGTCAAGCTAAGAGGAATTGTGCCACACCCATACTTCTACTTACAAGTAGCAGAGTTTTATGAAGAAACCCTAAGTGGATAGTCTGTGATTTTCAACTCATTAATTTGAATGCTACATGTTGCTGGCCCTGAAGATGTAGCCTGTGGATTTTATAAAAAGATACCTGAGCATTTAGTACGTACACCCATGTAGGTGTAATTCAACACTGGGATAAATTTTCATCATTGCCTCTGTCAGATTACTGACCAAGTGTAAATGGCCCACGCATTGTGGAACCTACCAAATTCTATTCCATTGAACTGAATGCAACTATCTGTTCAACCATCCAGGAAGTGAGGATAATAATGTACCTCACTATATGTTAGATTGCAAGAGGCAAGGTTGTGATTCCAAACAAGTGATCCCAAGACTGTAACTTCATTTAGAATCTTGTAGGTACAAAACCTGCTCCTTCGCACAAATCCAAGCCATCCTCCCAACTAATAAAAGAAATCTAAAATTATCTGTGCAGATTCTTTCTTCAAAGAATGACCACTTCTTCCTCACACACAAGTTATTTATTCTTTGGAGGAGCCTGAATATTTAAAGAACATCTCTCAAGTCTTCTTTTTTCCAAAATAAATAACAATAGATTCTATAGCTTCTTCCCATAACCTAGATGCTGTACACAGGAAATCAGCAGAATTTCTTTTCTTTGAATTGCCACTAATATTTAAATATCCTGCTGCTGCACAGCAAGAAATACTATAAATAGTGCCACAGGCGAAAGTGTACCAATACCTCCCGAAAGTTTATTAACACCAAGTTCCTTGCTTACCTTTCAGGTTATATCATCCCACACAATATGATTACCTCTTTTTTTACTGTTGTACACTTTGGTATTGATTTCTTTCTGCTATTCACCAGTATCTGAACATCCTTGTCCTATGATGCATCCTATAGACAAGAGACATTTACTTTATTTCTCACCTGTTTATTTCCAATTTGTTCCTCACTCTGCATTTGTATACATGCCATTTGTTACTCATCGCACACATAGAACATAGAACATAGAACATTACAGCGCAGTACAGGCCCTTCGGCCCTCGATGTTGCGCCGACCTGTGAAACCAATCTGAAGCCCATCTAACCTAAACTATTCCATTATCATCCATATGTTTATCCAATGACCATTTAAATGCCCTTAAAGTGGGCGAGTCTACTATTTTTGCAGGCAGGGCATTCCACGCCCTTACTACTCTCTGAGTAAAGAACCTACCTCTGACATCTGTCTTATATCTATCACTCCTCAATTTAAAGCTATGTCCCCTCGTGCTAGCCATCACCATCCGAGGAAAAAGGCTCCCACTGTCCACCCTATCTAATCCTCTGATCATCTTGTATGTCTCTATCAAGTCACCTCTTAACCTTCTTCTCTCTAACGAAAACAGCCTCAAAACCCTCAGCCTTTCCTCATAAGACCTTCCCTCCATACCAGGCAACATCCTGGTAAATCTCCTCTGCACCCTTTCCAATGCTTCCACATCCTTCCTATAATGCGGTGACCAGAACTGTACGCAATACTCCAAGTGCGGCCGCACCAGAGTTTTGTACAGCTGCAACATGACCTCATGGCTCCGAAACTCAATCCCTCTACCAATAAAACCTAACATACTGTACGCCTTCTTAACAACCCTATCAACCTGGGTGGCAACTTTCAGTGATCTATGCACATGGACACCGAGATCTTTCTGCTCATCCACACTACCAAGAATCTTACCATTAGCCCGGTACTCTGTATTCCTGTTATTCCTTCCAAAGTGAATCACCTCACACTTTTCCGCATTAAACTCCATTTGCCACCTCTCAGCCCAGCTCTGCAGCTTATCTATGTCCCTCTGTAACCTGCAACATCCTTCTGCACTATCCACAACTCCACCGACTTTGGTGTCATCCGCAAATTTACTAACCCATCCTTCTACGCCCTCATCCAGGTCATTTATAAAAATGACAAACAGCAGTGGCCCCAAAACAGATCCTTGAGGTACACCACTAGTAACTGAACTCCAGGATGAACATTTCCCATCAACCACCACCCTCTGTCTTCTTACAGCTAGCCAATTTCTGATCCAAACCGCTAAATCACCCTCAATCCCATGCCTCCGTATTTTCTGCAATAGCCTACAATGGGGAACCTTATCAAACGCTTTACTGAAATCCAAATACACCACATCAACCGCTTTACCCTCATCCACCTGTTTGGTCACCTTCTCGAAGAACTCAATAAGGTTTGTGAGGCACGACCTACCCTTCACAAAACCGTGTTGACTATCCCTAATCAAATTATTCCTTTCTAGATGATTATAAATCCTATCTCTTATAATCCTTTCCAACACTTTACCCACAACCGAAGTAAGGCTCACTGGTCTATAATTACCAGGGTTGTCTCTACTCCACTTCTTGAGCAAGGGGACAACATTTGCTAGTCTCCAGTCTTCTGGCACTATTCCTGAAGACAATGACGACATAAAGATCAAAGCCAAAGGCTCTGCAATCTCCTCTCTAGCTTCCCAGAGAATCCTAGGATAAATCCCATCCGGCCCAGGGGACTTATCTATTTTCACACCTTCCAGAATTGCTAACACCTCCTCCTTATGAACCTCAATCCCGTCTAGTCTAATAGACTGTATCTCAGTATTCTCCTCGACTACATTGTCTTTTTCCTGTGTGAATACTGATGAAAAATAATTCATTTAGCATCTCTCCTATCTCTTCGGACTCCACGCACAACTTCCCACTACTGTCCTTGACCGGCCCCAATCTTACTCTAGTCATTCTTTTATTCCTGACATACCTATAGAAAGCTTTAGGGTTTTCCTTGATCCTACCTGCTAAAGACTTCTCATGTCCCCTCCTGGCTCTTCTTAGCTCTCTCTTTAGGTCCTTCCTGGCTAACTTGTAACTCTCAAGCGCCCTAACTGAGCCTTCATGCCTCATCTCTACATAAGCCTCCTACTTCCTCTTGACAAGAGATTCAACTTCTTTAGTAAACCACGGTTCCCTCGCTCGACCACTTCCTCCCTGCCTGACAGGTACATACTTCTCAAGGACACGCAGTAGCTGTTCCTTGAACAAGCTCCACATTTCAATTGTGCCCAGCCCCTGCAGTTTCCTTCTCCATCCTATGCATCCTAAATCTTGCCTCATCGCCTCATAATTGCCTTTCCCCCAGCTATAACTCTTGCCCTGTGTTATATACCGATCCCTTTCCATCGCTAAAGTAAACGTAACCGAATTGTGGTCACTATCACCAAAGTGCTCTCCTACCTCCAAATCTAACACCTGGCCTGGTTCGTTACCCAGTACCAAATCCAATGTGGCCTCGCCTCTTGTTGGCCTATCTACATACTGTGTCAGGAAATCCTCCTGCACACATTGGACAAAAACTGACCCATCTGAAGTACTCGAACTATAGCGTTTCCAGTCAATATTTGGAAAGTTAAAGTCCCCCATAACAACTACCCTGTTACTTTCGCTCCTATCCAGAATCATCTTTGCAATCTTTTCCTCTACATCTCTGGAACTTTTCGGAGGCCTATAGAAAACTCCCAACAGGGTGACCTCTCCTTTCCTGGTTCTAACCTCAGCCCATACTACCTCAGTAGACGAGTTGTCATCAAACGTCCTTTCTGCCACTGTAATACTGTCCTTGACTAACAATGCCACACCTCCCCCTCTTTTACCACCTTCCCTGATCTTACTGAAACATCTAAACCCCGGAACCTGCAACAACCATTTCTGTCCCTGCTCTATCCATGTCTCCGAAATGGCCACAACATCGAAGTCCCAGGTACCAACCCATGCTGCAAGTTCACCCACCTTATTCCGGATGCTCCTGGCATTGAAGTAGACACACTTCAAACCACCTTCCTGCCTGCTGGTACACTCCTGCGATAGGGTTGAAACCTTATTTATGATCTCACTACTCTCAACCTCCTGTACACTGGAGCTACAATTCAGGTTCCCATCCCCCTGTTGAATTAGTTTAAACCCTCCCGAAGAGCATTAGCAAATTTCCCCCCCAGGATATTGCTACCCCTCTGGTTCAGGTGTAGACCATCCCGTTTGTAGAGGTCCCACCTACCCCAGAATGAGCCCCAATTATCCAGGTATCTGAATCCCTCCCTCCTGCACCATCCCTGTAGCCACGTGTTCAACTGCTCTCTCTCCCTATTCTTAGCCTCGCTAGCACGTGGCACGGGTAACAAACCAGAGATAACAACTCTGTTTGTTCTAGCTCTAAGCTTCCACCCTAGCTCCTTGAATTTCTGCCTTACGTCCCCATCCCTTTTCCTACCTACCACAGTCATTGTTTAACCAGATCTTTCAATTAATTTATCATATTGGTTCTCCTACATATTTATTCTCATCAGCAAACCTGGACAGCTTTGTTTCATTCTCCAGCTTCACACTTCAAAGAATAATGGCTTAAATGCTGATTCTTAGTACATCATATTAGTGCTCACTTGCAAGATATAGATGCAGTTTTATCCACAAACACCTGTAGCTACTTTGTAATATACTCTCAAACATAAATTCCTGCTCTGCGGATATGGGAGGGATTCTCTTTGGAGGGCTGGTGTGGATTCAAATGGGGTGAATGGCCTGCTTCTACACTATAGGGATTCTAAGTTTCACAACATCTTTCCTACAACAAGGAGACTAGAATTGCATGCAGTATTCCAAAAGTTAAGATTGCAGAGGTAATTTTGGTTCTGGTAATAGAAACATACAAAGATCTACTTCTAGAGGTTGTAAGATCTGGTAAGAATTTAGCAAGAATAATTTGCCGTCAGGTTGGGAGATTAAGGAGTAGGGTGGGGAGCAGGTGACATGTTTAGTATTATAATATCTTCCATGTTCCTGAAATTAATTTGGTTTGAATAAGTTATGGGCAAATGTATCTTCTGATTTTACTTCAAGATAATGAAAAAGAAATGTTGACGGTACTGAAAACAACAACAAGGACAGCACAATCAGTTCCTTAGAGAGGGATCAGCAGTTACTATGGGCACTTCATGAATCCATACAGCAGACTATCAGCTATGGCCAAATATCCAGGGATTTCATAACAGATTGATTCAGAGATCTAATAATCACATAGCGACAAGACTCTCGGTCTCACAAACATTTAAAATAGTGCTTCAGTAACTTAAATTTGTACAAATCATAACTAATCAGAAATTAACTTAAGAAAATGAATAATTATAAATGATAATAGTTTAAGCTTTTTTCAGTTAGGAGACACTGGATATCTTGTACAAATTCTCATAATGAGAGCTTGAAAGAATTATATTTTTTGCCCCAATCTCTATAGAACTTCAAAACAATGGAGGATTTAATTTCTTAATTCTTTCTCCAAATCAACTGTCTAGTATTTTTTGAGAATTTGTTAAACTGATTAAAAGAAATGTGTTGCAAATACACATTTGAAACATTTTTACATTAACTGGACGTCCCTTCCTTATTTGGCCGAAGAAAGTAAGTATATTCAGTTTGTACTGGTGAGATTTTAATTCATATTAAAAGCCTTGCCAATCCCCATAATGTATTGAATTTAAGTGATTGATGTAATCATGTTTGATAGAGAAACTGCTGGTAACAGGGAATACACTTTTAAATTTAAAGAAAATATCACCAGCATATTAGGTTACTGTATGTTTTTAATTGTGGAGAGAATACCCAGAAAGATGATTATTTATTATGCAGGTACTTTAAAAATATACTTTGAAATACAAAGTTCAAATTTGTAAGTAAACAGACATTATTTCTCAACAGAATGGTTTACAGCAGCTTCTGGTTTGAATATTATGAATGTTTTGGAATCTGATTAGGACTACAGCAACATTGTATTATTTACTTTGCTTCTTTTTTATTAATGTCCATTCTGCCATTGATCAAGGTCACTACTCCAAAGGTTGATAATGAACAGAAACACCATTATTGGAAAATGTTGTGATCAGCATTTATGTAGATACTGCTTTCCAATCATGAAGTAGGCACATGGTGGTTCAAGATAATGTTGAAAAACCCAACCGTCTTCTAGTCAATGTAGAACATCTACACATGCTCATTTGTAACCCTCAGTGCAAAAACACTTTATTGAACAAGCTGTTGGTTGACCAGCGACATTATCATCATTCCTCTGGTCTTATTCAAAAGCTGCTGCTACATCATAGCAACACATTTACAAGATGCTTGCTTAGCAATCCTTCTCATTTCAATGCTGTTCGGAGAGGGGTATAGAATCATCCAGGGAAAAGATTTAACTTTTACAGCATTGCGCTTAATTCACTAACATGGCTAAAACAAGAATCTGACCAAGTTCAATTTTTTCACCAAACTGCTCACTAGATTCAGTCAACAAAATTAATCCACACTGAACAATTCAGCAGAGTACAATAGCTACAAGCTAGTTACACAGACAGGGATGTTGGCTGAATACCAATGAGCTGCTAGTACTGCATTCTTACAAAACTCCACATTATTAAAAAAAATCTGCTCAGTATTGTTCCACAGAAAAAACACCACCAAGAATTACTGAAATCACAAAATAAGATATGGTTGCATTAAACAGATTTTGATTCTTCTGAAGTGCTGTTAAGAACAAGATGTTCAAAATATGTTGTTTACAGAATAGTTTTATTTTTGTTAAAAAAAGCTTGCAAGTATGGAAGACTACAATTCCTTAATTGAGTTGTTCTTAAGGCAACAATAACTATTTTAATTTATATTATATAGACAAACATCCAATATTTGTAATGGTTGGAAGCAGCAATGATCATTCTATGAATGATGGTCTAAAAATGAGTTCAGATGGTCTACGCACCTGGGGGAGGGGAGGGGAGAGAAGTAGTATGACACGTGACTATTCCACATTGATTATGAAACAATGAGTAAGATCAAACTGCTTAGACGTCATTTTCCCTCACCAAGAGGAAGCATGAAGTCCAAGTACCCTCTCTTTATCATCGTTACTTAGTCAGGTTAGCTATGACTACTAGTAACAATGATTGTCGTCTCATTATGAAACTCATAAGGACATTTTGACAAGCAAAAGGTATCAACAAACATATTTAATTTCACAGTTTAATTTGGTCTGTATAAATTTATGCCTTACAGAAAATACATCTGACTCATTACATTATAGTGAAATGTCCTACATTGTAACCATGCAAGGGAATAATATAAACTGAAGATTGAAAAACATATTTGTCAAAGCCAGCTGGTTTGCACTATTAATTAGGTAGCGTTTTGATTGTACTGAATACTGGTGTGACCTCGTAAGGATGTTGGATACTGATGACGACTCAGTATCTGTGCAACTAGGAAGTTGTGGGTTCAAATCCGACCTAGCAATTGAGCGCAAGATCTAGGCCAGTAGTTCACTCCAATCATTTTGTCTCATGTTAAGCAGAAGCATAACTTGCTAGTTCAGGTAGAAGTAAAGTATTCCATGGTATATTTTCAGAATGATAGGGAATAGTCCTGACATCCTGGCAAACAGTCATTTTTCAATGACATCAATAGAACAATTAAACTGGTCATTCAATTCACTGCCCTTCCTCTGGGGTAAAAATACACTGTCACAGTTGCCTTTAATACCAATAGTTAGTACACTTCAAAAGTAATTCTCGCTGAATGGGATATCCTGAGGTTATAAGAAGATCCCATACAAATGCTGAGTTTTCAGTAAATGCTAACATTGCTTGCTGAACAGGAGTGAGTGTCAAAAATCTGACAGTTCCATGAGGAAGTCAAGCCAGATGTCAGTAATAAAGATGGCTGGTTGATTGATGGATTGATTGCATGTCATGTGTACCAAAGTACAGTGAAAAGCTTTGTTTACAAGCAGTACAGGCAGATCATAGTAAGCAAGGATGTACAGATCAAAAAGACTTAGACAGAAGCATACAGGTAACATTGCCAGGGCGTGCGCAAGGCGAGATCAGCCTTATTTGAGGCTAGAGAGTCCATTTATCTGTCTAATAATGGCCAGAAAGAAGCTATTCCTAATCCTGCTCGTGCGTGTGTTCAAGCTTCTGTATCTTCTGCATGACGGAAGAGATTGTAGAAGAACATTGCCTGGGTGCAAAGGGTCTTTGATGATGTTGGCCACCTTTCTGCAGCAGCGAACTATGTCAACAGAGTCCATAGATGGGAGTTTGGCTTCTGTGATGGTCTGGGCTGTGCACACCACCTTCTGTAGTTTCTTATGGTCCTTGGCAGACCAGTTGCCGTACCAGGCTGTTATGCACCCGGACATTATGCTTTCAGTGGTGCATCTGTAAAAGTTGGTGAGGGACCTTATAGACATGCCAAATTTCCTGACCTGCCTGAGGAAGAAGAGGCATTGTTGTGCCTTCTTGACTGCTGCATTTACGTGTGATGACCAGGACAGGTAGTCAGTTATCGTCACTCCAAGGAAATTGATGCTCTTCACCTTCTCAATCTCAGTTCTGTTAATGTAGATGGGGCATTTTCTCCTCCTTTCTTTATGAAGTCAATGATCAGTTCTTTAGTTTTGTTGATGTTGAAAGAGAGGTTGTTTTCATTGTACCACATCACCAAGCCCTCTATCTCCATTCTGTAGTTTGACTTGTCATTGTTAGATATCCGTCCCACTACAGTGATGTTGTCAGTGAAATTGTAGATGGCATTCGTTCAGAGTTTAGCAACAAAATTATAGGTATAAAGGGAGTACACTAGGGGCCTGAGAACGCATCCTCAGGGGTTTCCAGTGTCGAGTGTTATTGTGGAGGAGGTGCAGTTACCTATCCCCACTGATTGCGGCCTATGGGTCAGAAAGCTGAGGATCCAGTTGCAGAGGCGGAGCTGAGACCTAGATTTTGGAGTTTTGAGATCAGTTTGGAGGGAATAATGGTGTTGAAGACAGAGCTGTAGTCAATGAGCTGGAGTCTGACATAGGTGTCCTTGTTGTTCAGCTGTTCCAGGGATGAGTGCAGGGCTAGGGAATATGGCATCTGCTGTGGACCCTGTTGTGTTGGTAGACAACTTGTAGGGAATCGAGGCAGGCCGGGAGATTACATTTGATGTGGGCCATGACCAGCCTCTCGAAGCACTTGATGATTATTGAGGTCAGAGCCACTGGGCAGTAGTCCTTATGGCATGTTACATGTGCTTTCTTAGTACCAGGATGATGGTGGTCTTTTTAAGCAGGTGGGGACTTCAGCTTGTAGGAGGGAGAGGTTGAAGATGTCGGTGAGTACCTCTGCCAGTTCGTCTGCACAGGGTCCGAGTACTCGGCCGGGGACACCATCCAGGCCCGTCATTTTCCTTGGGTTGGCTCTCAGGAAAATTGATCTGATGTCTGCAGCAGTGACCAAGGGAACAGTTACGTCCAAGGCTGTCGGGGCAGTGACGCATGCCACTGGCATTCTACTGAAACTGAGCATAGAAAGCACTGAGCATGCCAGAGAGGGATGCGTCTTTGTCCACTCTCTTGTTCTGATTCATTTTGTATTCAGTAAAGTTGTTTAGGCCTTGCCATAGGTAGTGGAAGTCTGTTTGGTAGGTTTGGACCTCTAACTTAGGCCGGTACTACCTCTTGGCACCCGATTCCTGTATTGGTCCGGGTCACCCGACTTGAATGCTGCACGTCTGCTCTTCAGTAGGGAGTGAATTTCCTGGTTCATCTAAGGTTTATAGTTGGGGAACACTCGGATTGACTTCTTTGGTACACAGTCCTCCACACATTTGTTAATGACATCCATGACGGTGGTGGTGTACTCGTCTCGGTTTTCCGCTGAACACTTGAACACGGTCCAGTCCACCAAGTCCAAGCAGTCCTGGAGATGGTCTTCCACCGCCTCGGACCAGGGTACACAGGGAACAGCTGGTGGGCAGGGTGTTTTGTGGGGAACAAGAATGCTTTCTTGGTCACGCCAGAAAATAACCCCAAAGGATGGTCCATAACATTTTAGTAGTGGCCTTCAGTAGTTACTTTAAGGATCACTGGTTAGGCTGATCATAGCATGTTACAAATGAAATGAATGTGCATTGCACATGTTCCAACAATTTGTTTTTGAAAACAACGAGTGTGTTCCTATAGCCACTACAAGATGCAGATCTGCATATTCAGGCTAACTACCACCCATTTTGGTTAAGAATGCCGACAGCCTGTCAAAAATCATATTGGGTGCGTATCAAGGATCCTCAGAGTAATGTGTTGTCAAAAATTACCTCTGTTAAATATTCATGCTATAAGTCTTTTTGATATACTGGTGGTACACTCTAATATTGGCAGAGACCTAACATTTTTGGTTTCTGATATATAGCTCAGGAGATCTCTGCTCAATCCTTTGACCAAGTGTCATTCTGGCAACACCTTCAGCAATGTATGTGTGGTTTTAACATTGGAGTACTTAAAAAGGTTAGAGAAACATGAAAACACTTTGTTCATTCTTAATAAACAATGAAGCCAGAAGAATGGCTAATAACCGTATTTGACTTCAGCACTGAAGAATTAACGTTATATGCAGGGTGGCTTTCAATTTTTTTTGAGTCCTTTTGTCCAGAGTTATCGACATTACAATCTACTTTTACTTGAATGAGATATAAGATTCAAATTCTGCTGAGATTGACATCAAAAAGCATTTAAATGTCAATATAATGTTTCATTCAGTGGATACATTGGCAGACTCCACCACACAGAAATAGGTTTATTCAGTGTGGAAAAAAACAAACTACAAGTGTTACAGACGTTTGTCATTAAATCTGTTTGATCTTGAAAGAAAGCCTTTAAGACATCAAACAAAAAGAGCCGAAAACCAACATTACTTTTAATAAGACCATAAGACAATAAGAAAAAGGAGCAGAATTAGGCCATTTAGCCCATCCAGTCTGCTCCATCATTTGATCATGGTTGACATGTTTCTCAACCCCATTCTTCTGCCTTCTCCCCGTAACTTGATGACGCCCAGTATGGACTCTTGGGCTCGAGGTGAAGTCCTGCATGAACTCTCTGATTTAGAACTTACGGACTGTAATGCTGAAGTTTTATCTTTGTTTTTTCATTTTTCTAATTTATACCTGAGATTTTGTACCTAAGATGGTGGCGGAAATGGTGACTACGTACATTTTTTGCTGTACTCACGTTTCCCTGCACTTGAGTACATGTGACAATAAACCTAATTCTAAGCAAGTACCTACCCATCTTTCAATGTCTTCAGCTCTACAGCCTTTTGCGGCAATGACTTCCACAGATTCACCACCCTCCAGCTGAAGAAATTCTCCTCATCTCAGTTCTAAAGTGTCATCCCTTCACTCTGAGGTTGTGAAGCCTTCGGGTCCTGGTCTCTCTTACTAGTGAAAATATCTTCTTCATGTCTACTCCATTCACACCTCTCAGGCTTCTGTAAGTTTCACCGAGATCTCCCTCAATTTTCTAAACCCCATTGAGTTCAGACACAAAGTCTTTGAACGCTGCTCAAATGACAAGCTCTTCACCCCCAGAATCATTCATGTAAACCTCTTCTGGATCCCCTCCGACATCCTTCCTTAGATACAGGGCCCAAAACTGCACACAATATTCCAAATGCTGTCTGACCAGAGTCTTATACAGCCTCAGCAATACATCCCTGCTCTTGTATTCCAGCCCTCTTGAAATGAATGCAAACATTCTATTTGCCTTCCTAACTGCCAAATGAACCTGCATGTTAACCTTAAAAGAAGCCTGAACTGGCACACCCGATCCCTTTGTGGTTTAGATTTCTGAAGCCTTTCCCAATTTAGAAAATAATCTACCTTCCCAAAGTGCATGCATAACATTATACATTACCACATTATATTCATCTGCCACTTCTTTTGCCCACTCTCCAAGCCTGTCCAGTCCTCCTGCAGCCTTCCTGCTTTGTCTACACGACCTGTCCCTCTACCTATCTGTGTGTCACCTGCAAACTTAGCAACAATGCCCTCACTTTATTTGTCCAGATTGTTAACGTGTAACATGAATGGTTACGGTCCCAACACTAATCCCTGTGGAACTCCACTAGTCACTAGCTGTCATTCTGAAAATGACCCTTTTATTCCTACTTTCTGCCTTCTGTTAGTCAGCACCTTTCCCCTAACAACACAGGCTCTTATTTTATTTAGTAGCTTCCTGTGTGGCACCTTGTCGCAGGCCTTCTGAAAACTAAATAGATCATGCCTGCTGACTCTCCTTTGTCTAATTTACTCTCTACCTCCTCAAAGAATTCTAACAGATATGTCAGGCATAACCTTCTCTTGATGAAGCTGTGTTGACTCAGCCCTATTCTACCATGCACTTCCAAGTATCCACAATCTCTTCCTCAAAAATGGACACTAAAATCTCACCAATGACTGAGGGCAGGCTAACTGGTCTGTAATTTCCTGTCTTTTGCCTCTCTCCCTTCTGATGTAGAGCTGTGACATTAACCATTTTCCAGTTTCCTGGGAGTCTCCCTGACTCAGTGATTCCTGAAAGATCACTTCAATGCCTCTACAGTCTCCTCATCTCCTTCAGAATCCTGGTGTGCAGTAGTGTAGTCCTGGTCATTTATCCGCCTTCAGACATTTCAGCTTCCCCAGCACTTTCCCCTTAGTGATGGCTGCTACACTCACCTCTTCCCCCTGACTCTCAAGAGGGTCTGGTACACTACTAGTGTCTTTCACCACAAAGAAGAATGCAAAGTACCTATTCAATTCCTCTGCCATTTCATTGTTCCCCATTATTATTTCTCCAGCCTCATTTCATCTTTTACCCGCCTTATTGCCTTTTTAGTTATCCTCCACTAGTTTTTAATTGCTTCCCAATCCTCTGGCTTCCCACTAATCTCAAATGCATTGTATGCCTTTTTTTTTTTGCTTTTATGCTTTCTCTGACTTATCTTGTCTGCCACGGTTACCTTGACCTCCCATTAGTATGTTTCTTTTTCCTTGGGATGAATTTCTGCAGTGCGTCCTGAATTACCAACAGAAACTCCTGTCAATGCTGTTCCAGCGTCTTCCCTTCGAGGCTCCCCTTCCAGTCAACTCTGGCCAGCTCTTCCCTCATATCTTTGTAATTACCTTTATTCAACTGTAATACTACTACATCTGATTCAAGTTTCTCTGGACCCCAGAGAACATCGGCTCTGATTATCAGCTTATACAGAGGGGAAAAAGAGTCAACTCTTGTTACCTCACAAATTATTTTATTAATGTTTTAAACAAGACACATGTTACTTATATGTTTTATTACAAGCTAGACCTTATATACTTTCCCAAAAACTGAACTAGAACCTATTTATACACCCACTAGGGTTCTCTGACACTGCCCGAGTAGTCACAAAATATAAAAGCTAATACCTGATAGCTGATGCTGCTAACAAGGGCTGGCGCTGACCAGACGCTGCACTCGATGTGGTCACTACCTCCTTGACATAAGGTCTGCTTCTGCGATGATTTTCACTGACTGCATGGCCCGAGGGTTGTCTTCTTATCTTTTCTCTTATCTCTCTCGAGTCGTGTTGTCTCCTTCATGTTGGCTCAGGCTCATCCACCTATCGCATGCCTTTATCTTATTGGCCCTGGACTAGAGACTTAGGTAGCATTACCTGACTGCTCCTAGTCCAAATAATTCTTTTGCATTACACCATTTTTCTTTCTTTTTGCAGAACTTGGTTAATTCAGATTGGTTTAAATTGGCTTAAAGTAGTACCTGGGCTCAGGTCATTTTTAGTTCACAAGCTGCTTCTTTCTTTGCGTCAGCACCTTTGCATTCAGTACCTCCTGTTAGCGATGTTGGCGGCTGGTACCCCTCTCTCTCCTCTATCTTTCTACAGCCTCTGGGCAACATCTCCCCAGGCAGCAATGTCAGCAGCATGTATCTCTCTCTCTTTCTATCTCTGCACAGTGAATTCTATTGTATCACGGTCACTGCCTGCCAGGGGTTCCTTCACCTTAAGCTCCCTGATAAGTGTGCCTCATTACATATCACCAAATGCAGAATTGCCTGTGAGGTCTACCATAAGCTGCTCTAAAAAAATGGGATTCCATAAAGTCCTCATCTTGGGATCTGCTCCCACCTGATTTTCCCAGCGCACCTGCATGTTGAAGTTCTCTGTGCATATTGCAGTAGTGTCTTTCTTACATGCCTTTTCTATTTCCTGATTTATTTTCTGCCCCACATTCTGATTACTACTAGGATGCCTGTATAAAATTCCTATTAGGGTCATCTTTCCTTTGCAGTTCTTCAACACTCCCCACATTGCTTCTACTTCTTCCATCTCTGAATCACTTCTTGCTATTGATTTAATTTTATTTCTTACCAACAGGGCAATCCTATCCCTCTGCCTGCCCTTTCAATTGGATATGTATCCTGGGATATATAGTTCTCAGCCCTGATTTCCTTGCAGCCACATCGCTGTGGTACCCATAACATCGTATCTGCCAATTTCAATCTGCGCTACAAGATCATTTACCATGGTTTATATACTGTGTTCATTTAAGTACCACACCATCACTTGTACATTTGACTGTCCCCCTCCTCATTGTTGTACCCTTATCTGCTGTGCCTGAAGTTAGATGCTCAAGACCTTGCATACTCTCTGTTCTATTACTTGTTCCAGAAACTTTAACAACCTCTGCTGAGCCGTCCCCCTCTAACTTTTTCTGTGCGACTGAACACT
Source organism: Rhincodon typus (assembly GCF_021869965.1). NCBI lineage: Eukaryota > Metazoa > Chordata > Chondrichthyes > Orectolobiformes > Rhincodontidae > Rhincodon > Rhincodon typus. The sequence goes on from NC_063350.1 coordinate 34,323,891, forward strand.
CCAACCACCCACCCCCCACCCTAATATTTTGTTTTGAGCCCTATCCATAGCCCTTGTTATGTGATTCACAAGGACTCTGGTCCCAGGATGATTCAGGTGGAGGCTGTCCCATAGGAACAACTCCCTCCTAGTCAGTTTTTTCTTCCTCCAAATCAGGATGGTTTTCCATAGTATCAGCCTGAAGTAGGCTGGTTTGGCAGTATTTTCACCTGTTGTTTGGATTATGGGGCTTCACCTGAGAACTTACAATTTCTGTTTCCATTACAAGGCCAAGGTCAATAAAACTTCTGATTGACCTGTGTTAGGACTATGCACAGGAAACCAAACCACCTTCACTTACCAATTTCCAAAGCCAGCCTGAAGTAGTATGTTACTGAACATACTCCAATTTGAGAAGGACTTTTACTTTGTGATTTGTTTTCCTTGTTTCCCTAAAGCTGCAGCTTTAGAAGCTGCCTCAACAAACTTGCATTTCATTTTGCACATTGAACAAGGTGAGGGAATGGAAAGAGACAGAAGGAGTGAAAAAATAGCTTCAGTGATGTATTTTTCCCTTCAGTTTTTAACTTGGAGACAGATCTACTCTCATGTCTAACTGAAGGTGCTAAATCTGTGAAATCTCCCTATCCTTTGAAAGTGACAAATAAAGCAGACTGTCAGCACATAGTTACAAAGAAGATACTGAGTGGTGCCATTCCCAGTATATCTAAGGCTCCTTTCACCCAGTGTAGTTTTCTAAGTGCCTTCCGAAATAAAGAACCTTAATTTTTCTAAATGACAGACTGACAACTGATGCTGACTGGAAGAGATATGACTGAGCATGTATCAAAGATCTGCCCTGGCAACACTATATATGGGACAAGGAAATTAAGGTATAGACAGGTTTTCTCAATTTCAGATAAATATGGAGTGTCACCTGCAGGTCTGCTCATTCTATGGGGTAGTAAATTTACAGACTTTGTAATTCTATGGGGTAGTAAATATACTATTTTTACAATTTAATGGCCAAGTTGCTGCCCATAACGGTTTAACCAGGAAATTGTTCATCCATGATCCTTTTGCTGCTGGTTACAGCTACAGCTTACTTTACTCTGTTACTTATCTCACCAACTGACTTAAACACTGTGGACTGCAAACCGAACTTCCTGTTCTCTCAATAGATCAGGAATTCCCCAGCACAACATGACATTTGCTGCACCAGTGAAGCAGTGTTGTCACTTTATGCCATTGTCAAAAACGACAAGAAAGAAAGCATCAGGAAGGAAAATGTGGAACTGGACATACCCAGAGGCTAGAGGAGATAATGATTCCAGAAAGTTAGCAGATTAATAATGCAAGAAATGGGGTTTTAAAACTTACCATAAAATGTATTGCTTTAAATAAGGAGATAATATTTCATTACTTGCAAACCATCATTCTAGTCTGGAAAGTTAACTTTTACACCTGTGAAGGCTTAGTTTAAATTTCAAGAAATCATTGGAGATAAGAACAAAAACAAAATCTAATTAAACAAATAAATTACATCTTTTAATCCTATCCTACTTCATTTTTCACATATTCTAATCGACGTACTTTGTTTCATATTTTGTATGCTTCATTGACAGTTCCTCAATCTGATTACACTGCCTTAACAAACCACTCTGTTCAGACAGATCCCTTATCCCCTGTAGAGGACACTGTGCCAAACTGGTTTTCTAAACATAGCAAGCTCTGTGGCAATTTCCCAGAAAGTCTGTTGATAAGAGGAAGAGATGCCGTAAAGATAAAAAAAAACCCGGCCCAGTATCGAGCTTACTTCAGGACAATAACAATGCAGCTCTTGAGCAACATATGCATATTGTTCAGTCTGTTATTTACTCAAATGGATATTTGTGCTATGGACCATAACAGTATGCTCACTGTCATAATTTATAGAATTAAAATGAAATGTTTCATAGCATAATCTAAAAGAACATGGAGATAAATTCCATTCTGACTAATCAATTTAATTTGCTTGCATTCTTTCAACATCAATAAGGGACTAGAGTTGAATTAGTTTCAGTTGCATACAGTACATTTTGTATACCAAACCGCACTGTTCAAAGCATCAGTTTAATATGTAGCCTTGGGCTGAGGCACACATGTACACACACTTGACAGTATCATGTAGGTTGCAACTGATTGATAGATCCTGTGGGCTGAATTTTATGTTTTTTGGCTGTTGTGGATTTGCATTGCATTTCAGGGAAGGATCCTTTGCTGTGAGGCCCAACATGATTTCTTACCGTATCTTACCAAACCTGTTTACTTAACTATCAAATTCACTCTGCTGCTATGTTGACTCCATGTATAAATTCTGTCCTCTTCTTACCATGCATGTTCCCCCACCAACTCACCACACACTGGATATTCTCCAAAAAGTCTGTAGTAGACCCAACCAACAACCATCTGTGCAGAATTGCACAGTACAGTCACTTGCATTTGTCACAGACATAGCATGCCATGGGTGGGGTGGAGGTGGGGTGGGGGCAGTGTGGGGTTGGGATGGCACCCTGCTTTGCAGGCAGGGACATGGAGATCCTGGGTCTTCCTCTTCCCCCAGAAACAGCAGTGGGAGGCCATGACGCCAGACCATGCCAGTAGGCCCAATGTTGCCACCTGGATCAGTACCATCTCAGCCATTTGGAGGCATGCCCAGCAACGTAGGAAGAAACTCAATGAACTTCTCCATTCCAGTGTCAGTGTGTCACTATCTTCTCTCTGCTACCATACTCACCGCCCAGTCTACACCTCTCACTATTGTCTGCAACATTTTCCCTCACTCGGTCTCCCCCACCTCAACTCCCGACACCACTAACGGTGCATGCCCTCTGAGCTGCCTGCCTACCTACTCACTCGGGAAGCCTGCCAATTGCACCAACAATAACGGCTGTGCCACCCGTTTTTATCTTCTTTCATACCTGCCTTTATCTCATTCCAGGAGCAAAACAGTCCACAACAGGGCAGAAAGAGTTGAGACAGATGGTAGGTTGGTCAATACTCAGCTCCATATACCTCATTTGGACAGTAACTTGTCTCTGATCGTCTCGAGAGACTGAATGTTCATGCCCAAGCCCTTGGATCAGTATCAGAGGCTGTCCTTGAACTATTATACCAGAGACCCTTAACAAAGGCCATCTTACTTGTCTTGACTGTTTCCTGCTTACAAGCATGACAACCTTCCCAGCTCTGTGTTTGGATTGAATGGCAGAACAATTAGAAGTAATGAGAGCCTGGTAGCTCTGACTGAGGGGGCAAAACTGAAAAGGGTAAGGCAAGGCAATCCAGGAATGCAGTGAGCATCTAGATGGGCTCAGATTGTGTAAAGGCTTAGAGTGAGTGAGCACTATGACAATGTACAGAGAGTCTGGTTATGCAGCCTGGCTCAGTCCATGAGCTAGGCACATGTCTCTGAGTGCAGTGTCCTTGCTGTAGCAATACAATGATCATTGCTGGTGTTGCCCAAGGTGTGGCATTGAAGTGCATACGTGCTGTCTAAGTGGATCGGAGCTGTACCATGAGTGTTCTTTTGGCTGGTACAGTAGGATGCCAATGCCTATGGATGTGATCTGCATGTGGCCAGTGCCCATGGAATGCTCCGAGATATTGATGCTGGGTTTCCAACATTGAGGCTCCTCTCAGCCAGTAGTGATCTGAAGTTGTCATGTACATGTTCTAACTTCAATGTCACAAATTCTCAATCTCTACCTTGGTTGGTGCGTTTGGCAAGGCAGGAAGCTCAATGTTAATGAGATGAGTTGTGGTGTTACTAAGTCTTACAAAAAGCTATAATCACTGTTAATTGGCAACTTGCTGCTGACTAGTGTGAAACTCCCCTCACTGCTCATCAGAAGCATAAAAGATGCAATCATATGTTCCTAATGTTAATGTAGAAATATGAACATTTCATTCAATTCTGTGTCAAATTTTGCCATAGCATATATTTCTGAGATCCCTTTAGGATTCCACCCTCTGTGTATACTTAAATAGAGATTGACAAAACTATAATGCAGTAGCCAGTTCTTATTAATGAAAGAGATATAAACCATGTGCCAATGCCATGAGAAAATTCTAATAAATGCTAAAAACATGAGCAAATTATGATAGATGCTAGAAATCTTAACTTAAAACAGGGGGAGAAAAGGAAATCTGGATAAGATGCTAGAAGAGATATATATCTATAAAAAGAAATCTAGGAGGAGGACCCAATTTCTGTGGTTAACTGAAAGAATTAAAGATAGCATGAAGCTTAAATAAAAAGGATAACATGAAGCTTAAATTAAAAAAAAATATTGCACAAAGTACATCCGAAGATTTGGATGAATATAAACAGAGACTAAATAGATAATAAGGAGGGAAAAACAGTATGAGAGAAAAGCTAGTTAGAAATACAAAAACAGATATAATGAGCTTCTATAGATTTTTTTTAAAAAAGGAATTAACACTGTTATGATCCCATTTGATGGTGTTACCTGAAAGGCCAGGTCCTTGAATGAAACCTGGCATAATTAACAATGTTTTAGTTTTGTAATTCGGTTACTATAGTGATCAGTCACTATAGCACATGTTCACAAGAGGCTGCCCATGCAATTTCAATAAAATAACATAAGTTTACACAAAAGGAAATAAATAAAACACTAGAAGACAATTTGAAAAGATCTCACACAGAAGATCCTGAGGGCCTTGATGAGGTGGCTATTAAGAGGAAGTTTCCTCTTGTGGGAGAATTTAGAATCAGTGGTAACAAAAATAGAAATTGCTGGAAAAGCTCAGCAGGTCTGGCAGCATCTGCGGAGGGAAATCAGAATTAACATTTCGGGTCCAGTGACTCTTCCTCAGAACTGATGGTAGCTTGGAAAATGTCAGTTTATACACGGAACATGTGGTGGGGAAAAGGGGTATGGAGTAAATAATAGGTGGAGATAGAGTCCAAAGAGAGAGAAGAACAGTTGGACAGAAAAATGAATGGCCAACGATCTGACTAAGAGGGTGACTAGCTGTTAATGGGGACTGTTAGTGACTAACAATGGGTTGTGTGTAATAGCAGACTATGTGATAACAAGACCTGGTGTGTGGGGTTGAGTTAAGGACAGGGGAGAGCTGAAGCCCTCGAGTTATTGAACTCGATATTGAATCTGGAAGGCTGGAGGGTTGCCAAGTAGAAAATGAGGTGCTGTTCTTCCAACTTGCCCTAAGTTTTGCTGGAGCACTGCAGCAAGCCTGAGACAGAGATGTTGGCCAGGAAACAGGGTGGTGTTTCGAAGTGGCAGGCGACTGGAAGTTACAATTTGTTTTTTGCAGACAGAACACAAGTGTTCTGTGAAGCGGTCACCCAGTCTACTGCATTCACTGCTCACAATGTGGTTTTAAATAAAGCGAAAAACAGTTAATCTTTCAGGTTGTAAGCTTTCATCAGACTTGGAAGTTCAGAGGAAGGTGGCTTATTGCAATTGTAGACGGTTTTCAAATTTGTTGCAGCTTAGGAAGAGAGAAAACCTGGAAAGAAACTGCCTATTCTGTAACCAAAACGGCCAGATTATTGTAAATTCAAAAAGAAAAGCATTACAGTGGTGTAACAGTGGAAAAATTGAAATTATTGCATGGATCAGGCACATGCTACAGCAGTTGTACTCGGAAACAGCATTTCGGGTTTTAACCAGGACAAAGGACCAAGTGGGCACAAATGAACAACTCCAACATCTATACTCTAGCACCAGGGCAACTTTAACTTCTGAGGCTCAACTGCATGTCCTCAGCAAGCTACTCAGATGAGCACCAATATCTGTTCAGAAGGTAGCAGCGCAATTTCAGGAGGTAGACTTCCAAAAGAATGATCACCAGGGGCAAAGTCGGTCATGAAGTGCTGGTTTTTGGAAGGCGTCATGATCATCTTAAAGACTCTGGTTTAACTTATACTTGACCAGTTGATTATGTGACATTTAATCAAGTGGCATTTGATCACATGATGCCACCATTATGATGCTTAATCATTGAATTTGATAAAACAGTGTTTGGCCACTATGTGATTCTATTTTTGCACATACATTAGTTGAGTGTCTCACTGTCACACAGATCTGACCAAAATATTTTACTTTATTTTATTGTGACATGAATAACATAACTTAGAAATCAAAGAAAGAGAATAAGAGAAGAAAATGGTTTTAGGATTTGAGAAGTTTTAAGTATCTGAGGAATCAACCATGAAACAAAACATTGAATAAATTCTAGACAACAAGGTGCAGGGCTGGATGAACACAGCAGGCCAAGCAGCATCATAGGAGCAGAGAGGCTGACGTTTCGGGCCTAGACCCTTCATCAGAAAAGGGGGAGGGGAAGGGGGTTCCGAAATAAATAGGGAGAGAATGGGAGGCGGATAGAAGAGGGATAGAGGAGAGGATAGGTGGAGAGGAAACAAACAGGTCGAAGAGGCGGGGATGGAGCCAGTAAAGGTGAGTGTAGGTAGGGAGTTAGGAAGCGGATAGGTCAGTCCAGGGAGGACGGACAGGTCAAGGGGGCGGGATGAGGTTGGTCGGTAGGAGATGGAGGTGCGGCTTGAGGTGGGAGGAGGGGATAGGTGGGAGGAAGAACAGGTTAGGGAGGCAGGGACGAGCTGGACTGGTTTTGGGATGCGGTAGGGGG